>NC_136512.1:79473233-79475733 GCF_053919585.1 Euprymna scolopes | reverse complement strand
CACGACTTCTATGATATATAACCGTTGGTACACCGACTGTTGATCTAACAGAACGGCAACCATATTGCATGTCAGTGAGAATATTATTTTTGTTGAGCTGGTTATCTACTTCTCTATTTAACACAGCTTCCAGCAAATTACTTATGGCGCGTATATATGCGTGCTTCAGTGGGTGCTGTTGTTTGTGTGTGTGCGCGCGTGTGTGTATGTGTGTGTGTGTGTGTGTGTATCTGGCAATTTCTACGTTAAGGATCATGCTGTACTAATTCGGTTATTTTCATTATTTGAACAAAAATACGCTTAAAAACATTTTTAAAAAATTATATAAATAAACGCAGAGAAAATCCTTTCGTTTTATTGTTTTCGTTTCTCATTTACCGCACAGCGTCCAAAGCTAATTGTTCACTTTCAATAAAAGAGACAGCAAAAAATATGTATCTTTCGCGTTTTATTCTATTAAACGAAATAATAATAAGAAGAATGAAACTGATTTGAATATTAAGATGGTGGGAGTAAGTGTCCAATCACACACTAGAGGGCAAATGAAAAAAAAGACGCCTAAGCCAACGAGGACTCGAAATTTTAAATATATATATATATATATATATATATATATATATATATATATATATATATATATATAGTAAACCAAGAGATAAATGAAAGGAAGAAATACAGGAAGAATAATAATTTATTTTCTTTAATTTTTTTGGTGTCTGTGTATTAATCAATGCTGTCTACCATAGAAGGAAAACACACAGACAATTGTTGTTTACAAGTTATATAAGCAAATCCTTATATTAATAACACGGCTTAATGTGGTTTAATGTTAATGTAATCTAATACAATTATATATATATATATATATAATTGTATTAGATTAATAACACGGCTTAATGTGGTTTAATGTTAATGTAATCTAATACAATTATATATATATATATATATATATATATATATATATATATATATATATATAATTGTATTAGATTACATTAACATTAAACCACATTAAGCCGTGTTATTAATATAAGAATTTGCTTATATAACTTGTAAACAACAATTGTCTATGTGTTTTCCTTCTATGGTAGACAACATTGATTAATACACAGAAACCAAAAAAATTAAAGAAAATAAATTATTATTCTTCCTGTATTTCTTATATTTATATATATATATATATATATATATATATATATATATATATATATATATATATATATATATATAAATACATATATATGAATAAAAATCAATAAAAATACCAGCGATGGTTGACATTATGTTGTTTTGCAAAAAAACAAAAACAAAATAACGAATGAATTTATAAAATGGTGGGCAACGTTTCGTCCCTTATTGGACGGGTCATCTTCAAGATATTAAAAGGAATAATGCAGAAGAAGAAAACGATCATAGACCATACGTAATTGAAAAAAGGAAACAATGTTAGAATCCATAGGCATATCGGGAAGGAAAATAAAAATGTGTATGTAGATACACACACATTTATAGTTTCCTTCCCAATAAAATTATGTTTTTTCCTTAATGCATGGATTATCAATAATGGCTCATAACATCAGAGGAAATGAAATGCAATCAGCAAAATGTTCAGCTATGACTAAACAAATATTTTGCTTTTAAGCACATACATTGAAAATTTTAAACACTCTTAGTGTATTGTGTCAATGAATGTAAGGTTGTAGTTTAGTAATTTTTAATCGCGTAGAATAAGTAGAATTTGTACTTTTTTAAATGAGAACTTGGATTTCTTGGACAATAATGTTTCCATACAGTAATAAGCCGCGAGGCAGGCTTATAAAGTAGTATTTGATATGCGGGCTGTGCTAAAGAAAGACCTATATTAATAGAATGCACTTTTAGATTTATGCATATTATGAAAAAACAACACCGAATGAAAACAGTTCTAGCAAAGGCAATACTGGGAACTTAAATCGCGTTTGCCGATAGTTGAATGGAAAGTAGTAAGACAAGCTAGCACATGTAGGGATCTAGATGATACATGTAGGTTATTTATATAGGTGAATGAAAAATGTGCTATTCTATATTAAAATAACGGCAACATCTATTAAATTGTACGAAAGAAATAGCGGACACCTGCGTGACCAGGATAGCAATACATAATAATTTTTAAATTTAAAATAACAATAGAAAAAAGTAAATAAAATAAAGTAAAATAAATGTATATATATATATATATATATATATATATATATATATATATATATAATTGTGTGCATAATTGTATACATAATTGTATATATATATATACATGGAAAAATATATATATATATTTACATATATATTTACATATATATATATATATATATATATATATATATATATATATATATATATATATATATATATAGCATACCTATTTTCAACATCGGTGTTGTTAGATGTGATTTTTTTCTATAATTCGAATATTACTTTATATATATATATATATATATATATATATATATATATATATATATAT
>NC_136512.1:79448233-79470733 GCF_053919585.1 Euprymna scolopes | reverse complement strand
AGATAGAGAGAGAGAGGGAGATAGAGAGATTGAAAGATAAAAAAGAGTTATAGATTAATCGATAGATACAAAATATGTGTATGTGCCCCCTACAACATCAAGACGGTATTCAAGAGCAAGTGAACACTCAGACGACACCTGGTACGAATGAAGCCCCGCACGGAGGAGAACATGACCAAGAACTGCATATACTCCATCCCATGCAGTTGCAGAAAGGTTTACAAGGGTGAAACATACCGCCCCCTTAAAGTAAGTGTGGAAGAACACCGAAAAGCGGTAACTAAAAGGGAGACGGAAAAATCGGTATAACCAAACATGTCTGGATGGACAGGGGGGGGGGCATCGCCCCTTATGGGATGAAGTTAAAATAATAAATGGAGAGGCCTACTGGAAAGTGAGAAAACGTAAAAAAAACAGCTCACATGCTCGGACATAACAACCTACTGAGCAAGCCAAGCGTAGAGCTGAATGCAATTTGAATACCTCTGATAGAGAGAAAACCTTGAATAACAACATACGTTTTACATTAACAAAAACCACCTAAGAATTGTCCCAGTGACATATGACCGAGTGGTCCTAGACGTTGTATCAAAGTTTACAGTAACCCAAATGTGCTGAGTTCAATCCTGAACGAAGGCAGTGAAAAGTAACATTCAAAACAGAGAATCAGCAACTGTCCCAGAGTCTAGCTGGAGTCCGAACACGGTACCCCCGTAATAATAATAAAGGGTTGGGTCTGAGTCTACTAACAAATGGTTCCCCAGTTCGATACAAAACAGCTGATGAAGGCCGGACGGCAAAATGGCCGAAACGTTGTGACTATAACAACCAAGATGAGGAAGTCAGTCAATCTCAAATAAGCTCACTATTCAAAATAATTGTTATTATTTTTAAATTGAATTATGTGAGAACAGATTTCCCTGTAAAAAGTGAATTATGAAAGATAAATGTTTCTCTAAAACTACAAGGAATTGCATGTTAACCGAAGTAAATTAACTTTACAAATCTCGTTTACGAGATCTCACTTGCGATAGATTCGACAGTCTCGCGTGATTACCTCCGTTGAATAAAGGCTATCAAAGTTCTCAGCAAAACAATTCCTTTTAAGTCCCACATGCGTAGAAATGCCGGAAGAATATAGATTGGCAGGGTTCACAACTAGTGAGACAACATGGGAATCCACGTCGATTTTTACAGATTCTTACTTTCATTAGAAAAGTCATCGACATTGCCTCAGAATTTAACTGCCCCACTAACACCCGAAGACAAAAAAGTATGACAATATATCGATGCTATATTTTATCTAGCTGAGAGTATAATTTAGAATACATCGGTCTAAGCATTGAACCGCATCTTATAAAATCAATAACACAATATGTCATAAAAAATCAGTGTCAAAAAACATCTAAAACTACGCAACATTGAGACTACTTATATTTTGATTTATGTTAGGTATTTAAAGCTTACAACTTCGAATTTTTACAGTTTGTTTCAAGTAGTGTTTTATTTCTTTTTATCTTTTAAGATATTACGCTAAATTGCCTTATCTTACCATCGCAATTAGGGTCAAATGATATATAGAATATGAAAATTGTTCTAGTAAAAACAAATTTTCTTTGCTATTCAATATTTTTTTTTTATTGTCGTTTCCTTTTTTTTTTACAGTTCCAATAACTTCGTAGTGCTTTATATTCTGTTTTTATGTTCTATCACTTACTTAGATGATGACTTTCATGTCTTCGTACATTTCTTTTTAACAAATTATTCTCGTACGCTTTATTAAAATTTGTACTCATATTTTAATATCTTTATCGTACTTCTATATTCTTTAATATATTTTAATATATACTCCCTTCATTTCCAACCTTAATTGTCTTCAATCAGTGTTTTTTTGCGCGTTTTATATTTTGTATAATACTATCTCTTTTATTCTTCTGCTGAGAAGCATTAAGCTTCTAAATGTCCTTATCTAAGGAGATCTTTTTTATTGCATTTTTCGTATTTGCATGATGATATATGTAAGATTCATTACCCATCTTTTACCTAACATAACTTATCTGTTCTCTTTACAGTGTAGTTTTAATCATTTTAAATCTTTTACTGTCCTAAATCAATTTTTTTCAGTGTCAAGTCGGTTCCTTTTCTAGCATTGGTAGAACTCTGCATCTTATTTCCGCATCTTTTTCCTGATATTTAACTGTGTGTGAATACAAGACATTACACATGTTTTGCTGTTTATTCTGACAAAGAGATGTCATCGCAATGTTTGTTCACTATCGCTGCGTACGTGGAAAACTCGTTATTATCGTCTTTGGTCAAGTTTTAGAATTTCCATCTCACATGGAAAAGAAAGTGTTCAGAGGAACAGTAGTTCTTTTAGTAGATTCACTGTCTCGTTGAACGATGACTTCGCGTTTTGCAATGGCTAGATTAAGCCCAAGAATTAGTAATGCTCAGTCGTTTCAAGCGTACGTAGTAGAATTCGAGCCTTTCTCTGGCCAGAAAATTACTGCAATCGATATAATACTCCATATCTCCTGAATTAAGCTAGGGATGATTGCTCACCTTCGTAATTGAAATTATCTATTTCCGACCATATCGGATTGTGGAAAAAGGCTAAATCATTTTCCGCGTGCGCCACACTCTTCGAAATTTAGTATCAGTATATCCTCTCTGTGTTGTTGGCGCCTAGACAATTGTTTTTGATGCTCCTCTAATTGCTCGGACCATTGTTACTTTAATCCGACTTGTTTTCCGTCTTGCTTTTTTTGATGATGTGATATCATTTCTTGTTTTTAGTCCCAAATCTTTCAAACGTATTTTTGCATCTTTTTTGTTCAATTTGCAGTGGTTTCAACTAATCAAAAGCTGATCTTAGCTGCTCCATCTTGTCTGGTTTGTTAGTTCAGCGAGCGAAAAAGTCAGGATTTAGTATTTTTTATCGCATCCGTCAAAAAAATGAATGTTGCCGTCTGGCCCGTTTATTTCCTCTTTTTGCAAATACCAGACGGGAAATAATAGTTATTTCCAAATAATGAATGGAAACAGCTTGAAAAAATATGTTTTAAAATAAAATGCTCGTTGCACTTACCGATATTCCGACTTTGGTTTTTATTTAACCACAAAAAGGGTACCGCTATTCAATTCTTTAAGCGTAAACAGCCATACGAAGAGAACAGTTAACAGTAAAAAAGATGTATATTTTCCAGGAGTCGGAAACAATAGATTAAATATTATTTCGTGTAAGGCATGCATAAAGAACAACAGCGAAGAATTTAATCGGATTTTTGTTCTTTTAGAACTTCTGAAATGTACGTTTTTTATTTTGATATATTTTTTTAAATTGTCCTTACATTTTATTGTCTCGTGCTTATCCGATGCTGATTAATTTTTTTAAAGACTATTAACGGAGTTGTTTGTTTTTTCTTTACGATTAGCGCTAGAAAAAAAAATCCTCGAATCCTTGTGATACCATTGTTATTTGAAGACTGGTTTATTTAATTCCTTTTCCTTTGGTGAGTTTTCCAATCATTCTCTCACAAGTGTAATGAGAACACTTTTTTTTAATTGCTTTTCAACTCGTAAGGTACTAAGGTTTCGGTATGAGTGCGTTTCTTGAATCCTTCTGTCGCCTGTTCCTTAGCTCTGAATTAGTCAAAATAAAAAAACAGAACAACAGAGTAAGTAAAGACGTTTATAAATAAAGGACACACAAAACGGTTACAGAATAAAAAGAGTGGTTGCGTTCTAACGACTCGCGAAGTAATCTTTGGCACTAGAGCCTCAGTTAGAATTCTTAAGGGTAGCCGAAATATAAGAAAAGCTAGTAATATAATGCGTAAATGTGTAGGTTGAGCTAATGTAAAAGTTGCCCTTACCCGTTTTTTTTTTTTGGGGGGGGGGGGTGCACGCACAATTAATTATATTTAACGTAAACTAGGCTCCACACGTTGACACCGTCTTAAATATTAGATGTTTATATTTGCGGTATAGGGCGGCAAAAACCTGTTATAAAATGCAAAATTAATACATAAATATATATATATATATATATATATATATATATATATATATATATATATATATATATATTTAAATAAGCGAGTAGTCACAAACAATGTGTATTTTTTAACATTATTTTATTATTCCGTGTCTTGGTTTTTTATTGAGAATTATGTTTGGATCATTGTAATAATGTTTTTAAGTCATTGAAATCGTTTTTACGCGCGTTTCAGACGTTCTGTGATGCCACATTTGAAAATAATTTCTGACGAGGACGGATCACAGAACGTCTGAAACGCGCGTAAAAACGATTTCAATGACTTAAAAACATTATTATAATGATCCAAACATAATTCTCAATGAAAAACCAAGACACGGAATATTAAAATAATGTTAAAAAATACACATTGTTGGTGACTACCCCCTTATTTAAATATACATCTTTCTTTCGTTGGAATTTCTTAACCCATTTTGTATATATATATATATATATATATATATATATATATATATATATATATATATATATATATATATATATATATTAGTTAAATGGAATGTCGAAAACAGTGTTTTAATCCAACAAAATTATATATATATATATATATATATATATATATATATATATATATATATATATATATTGCTTTAAAATATAATTCTCTAATGGTCAAAAGGAAAATTATTCCCAACGCGTATGTAAGTAAAACTGCACTTTTGTATTTAATGTAATTTATTCTAAACCTATCGCAAAAACAAAAAAAAAAAACAAATAAATCACACACACACACACACATCCACACACACACATACACATATATATATATATATATATATATATATATATATATATATATATATATATGTACGTGCGCATGCGCGAACAGACAAACAAAGCTACGCGTACACACACATGCACGCACACAGGCACACGTGATCACACAGACATACGCGTGCACACACACAGACACATGCGTGAACACACACATACGCACGCGTGCACACGCACAAACACTACACACACACTACACAGGTGTGTAGATGTGGTCGACCGATTACGTTAATTTTAAAGCTCCCCCACACACACGCGCGTGGAAGATTTTCGACCGATATTTTCAATCCTGAAATCGTACATCAAATCTGTTGCCAAGGCCGCTGGAAAAATGGTGGGATCTTTCTATCGATCCAGTAGATATCTCACTGCTAATGCAATTCTCTATCTATATAAGAGCCAGGTACGTCCAATGGTGGCACATCTGGGCAGGGGCTGCTAGAAAAGACTTGGCCTGCCTTGATAGAGTTCAAAATAGACTTCGTAGCCTCGTAGGAGATGCCCTTTTCTCTTCCTTGCAACCTCTGTCTTACAGAAGAGATGTTGCGAGTTTGTCTCTGATGTATCGTTATTTTCATGGAAAGTGTTCGACTGAGCTTCAATCTATGGTCCCCCCTCGCAAAACTTTCACAAGAAACACTCGTCTAGCTGTAAACACTATCAATAATTCCCCCCACTCTTTATCTGTTCCTAAACCTAAACGTAGATTCCATGAACAAAGCTTTTTTATTAGAACTGCACGCCTGTGGAATTGTCTTCCGTTTTCCTGCTTTCCGGCTGACTACAATATGGTTGTCTTCAAGTCTAACGTAAATAAGTTCTTGATGAGCCGTTCCATATAAGTTATAAAATTTACCAAATTTTCATTACTAATGATTATTATATTGTCAAATTTCTACTGTGCACTCTTTATCCCTTATCCTTGAGTGGCCTCTTGGCCTTGATAATGAGTTGATACCTATGAAAAAAAAAAGAAAATGTCCAATGTGAACAAGTTCTAATTGAATCGTCCCCCTAATATAAGTAATCCAAGTTACAAAATTCCCACTGTTTACTATGCTAAAATCACAATGACTAATGTATACCTATTAACCCTTATCCTCGAGTGGCCTCTGGGCCTTGATAAGTGGTGACACCCTTGTAAAAAAAAATATATTATTGGTACCCTGATTTTTTTTTTATTCATAGAGGCGTTTTATATTTTTTATTAGGGTGGGGGCAAATCGATATTTCTACCATCGAGAAAATTGGTGAAATCGAAAATAACGTTTACCATTGCTGGCATCACGTACTTTCTAATATATGAGGAAAAGTGTGTGTTTAAAAAGTGAGGAATTACATTCCTGTAAAAATTTTACGTGCAAGCAGCACTCATTTTAGGACAGCTGGCCGAGTGTTTCGGCAATATATAATTAAGTGAATTGAATATTCTAGTAATAAATTAATAACATAAAGATTTCGTTGTCTTGAAAATGTGAAAACCCTGTTTTCACAATCGAAATTGAAAAAAATTACAAGTAAATCTTCTGTGTGTGTTTATGTTCATTTTTTTAAATTTTTGTGTACGTGTTAGGGTGGGTATGCTCGCGCACACGCTTATGTGTATGTGCGTGTGTTTGAGTGTCAGCTCGAGCACGCGAAGTGTGTGTATATATATATATATGTATATATATATATATATGTATATAATGAAAAATTCCAATTAAATTTACCAAACTGATCCAAGATGGAAAAACTAAGTTATATTATAGATATTAAAGAATTACTATTTATAAAGTAGTCTTAACCAGTTGTAAAAGCTCTATAAAACCAAATAGTAGAATGAGCTTATAAAAAAAAAATAGGAGATAGAACTTAAAATAAGAAAAACTTATTAATTGGTTCCTTTTCGGATTAAATATGTTTTTAACACGTTTTCAAAGTTTTTTTTAGCATGTCTTATTAACTATTTGCTCTTATATATATATATATATATATATATATATATATATATATATATATATATATATATATATATATATATATACGCAGGCGCGATTGTGTAAATATTTACACCCAAACAAACGCGTGCGTGTTTTCCATGTGACTGCAATATAGATTACATCGTACGACTTAAGAATAAGAAGGTAAGGAAAAAATTATTAAAAAATGTATAATGCGATATATATGTATATACTTAGTATATGTAATAAATAATTGCTGTTTAGTAAAATATTTGTCAAGCGAAAACTGGTATCGTACTAATCTTAGAGAAAGATGCGTATAAAGTGGCTATTTTTCAATATAATAAATTCTTCGGCAATGCAGGCAAAAACGGTATTCTTAGAAAAATGGAATGTTCAAGATCACCCAATAAGACTGGACGGACCATGCCTAGGGAGGCATTATTTATTACGTATAGGGAGAAATTACATACAGAAATATATATGTGTGTGCAAAATTATGAAGTTAATATTTTAAACTACTCGTGTTGCTACTAATAAAGGACATGTTTCCTTGCAGTATTTATTAATGTTTTGTTATTAACAAAACGATGGAATGTGTGATTCATGATATACTATATGTATTTGGAAGAACAAACGCGAAAAGTATGTTCAACGTGCTATTATATCAAGTACTGAGACCAAGTACACATGTAGTGTTGGTAGGAAACAACTATTACTGCCCGCAGGCTGAATTGTATGTAAACCGCTAGTCACGAATATTCAGATATGCGAGTCTCCAGAGTCTAAACAAAAGTACAAATAAGAAACACATAAAATGAATCGGAAACTTATATGTAAATCTCGTGTTGGATAAAGTATATAACAAGCTACAGTTAAAACCTCGTATACTTTACTTCCTTAAAATGGAAATAAATTTAAAGCTTTATTTTATATATATACTAGCATTTCAGCCTGCCTTGCCCGGGTGTTTGGAGGTGTATGTTAAGCAAAAAAAAAAAAATAGCGGTCAATTTTTTTAAAACTTTGACCCCTATTATGACCCCTTAAAATTTATAGATGTGGGCTCAAATTACTTTATTAAATTAGATCCACGTTCAAGGAACCTATATCTAAAATTTCAAGTGTCTAGACCTAAAATTGTCGGAGGAGTTTGGTAGAGTTCTTAATGGTCAAATCGTTGAAATTTTACCCCTTAACAGCTAAATTTCTAGCTGACACGCGTCACATCGATTTTCCCAAATCTCAGTACCCGGTATTTCAAATTTCGAGTCTATAGACTAAAAATTGACAGAGTTATTGCGTAGGGAAATGTACACAGACAGACACACACACAGACACACAGACAGACAGACAGACGGACACGTTCACTTTATATATATATATATATATATATATATATATATATATATATGTGTGTGTGTGTGTGTGTGTGTGTGTGTGGATGCACTGAGACTAAAGCTGCTTTCAGGACTGCCAGCAACCACTGTAAAAGAGTAATAAAAAATGCAAGAGAGCTATATGCCCAGTCTGTTAAATGCAAAGTAGCTGATCAGCGGCTTGGTTCCCACCAGTTTTGGCAAATAACAAATAGGATCCTGAACAGACGGGTTCGTTCTATCCCAACCCTTATCAATGGACCAGAAGTCATCTTGTCAGCGTCAGACAAGGCCAAACTATTTGCAAAGAACTTTGCAGCTTATTCTACACTATGCGACGAAGGCCATCAACTCCACATATTTCCTCCTATAACACAGAACAAGCTAGGTAACATACAAATATCCGTGCATGAGGTCGCCAAGCTAATCAAGAACCTAGATTCCAGTAAAGCAACTGGCCCTGATGGCATCCCAATTATAGTGATAAAAAAGCTTCAACCAGAACTTGCTCCCATACTTACAAAACTATTTAAGCGCTGCCTTAATGAGAAGTACATTCCGACTCCCTTGAATACCTCATCAGTTTGCCCTGTATTTCAGAATTCAGGTGATAAGTCATCCCCCATCTCAGTACAAACCAATAAGTCTCCTGTGTGTTATGAATAAGTTGCTGGAACCCATATTAAATAGAGAAATAGTCAACCACCTCAGCAGAAATAACCTTCTTAGTGACACACAATATGGTTTCCGCTCTGAAAGATCTACCGCAGATGTGCTGACGGTTATATCCCACAGGATTAGTGAATCTCTTGACAAAGGTTTCCTTTCTAGGGCAATTGCTCCTGACATATCAAAGGCCTTCGACAAGGTATGGCATAAGGATATACTTCACAAGATATCAAGCTACGGTATTACTGGAAACTTTTTCTCAATCATTAAATCATTTTTCTCCGATAGGCTCATAAGAGTAGTGGTAGATGGACAAAAATCGGAGGCCTGCAATATAAATGCTTGAATCCCTCAGGGGTCAATCCTAGGCGCAACTCTCTTCCTGATTTACATCAATGACCTCCCTAAACACATACTTAAATCATTCGTTGACATCTATGCTGATGACACGACCATCTCCGGCAACATATCAAAGGCTGTAAATGACAAAGTTCTCTCTGATTCTATTTCCTCTGATCTCGAGCGCGTGGTTCAGTGGGGGAAGATGTGGCTGGTTACCTTTAATGCATCCAAAACAAAACTCCTATCCTTACATCATCAACGCTCTGATCCTCAGCTGGCATCAATTGTGATGGATGGCTTTCGTCTGGGTGAGGCTCCGTGTTTTGACAAGCTTCTGGGCTTGACCTTTACTCCTGATCTGAAATGGAACACGTACATCAAGTCTGTTGCCAAGGTCGCTGGAAAGATGGTGTGATCCTTCTACCGCTCCAGAAGATATCTCACTACTGATGCAATTCTCTATCTATATAAAAGCCAAGTACGTCTAAGGATTGAATACTGTTGCCATATCTGGCCAGGAGCTACTAAAAATAGCCTATCCTGCCTTGACAGAGTACAAAATAGACTTCGTGGCTTAGTGGGGGAGGCCCTTTTCTCTATCCTGCCACCCCTCTCCCACAGAAGAGATGTTGCGAGCCTATCCTTGTGTTATCGTTATTTCCATGGCAGGTGCTCGTCTGAACTCCAATCTCTGGTCCTCCCCTCGCCAATCTTTCTCGAGAAACACCCGTCTATCTTAATCCACTGTGAAAACTTACCCCCACTCTATATATGTGCCTAAATCAAAACGCGGATTCCATGAACAAAGCTTCTTTCTTAGAACTGCACGTCTGTGGAACTCTGTTCCGTCTGACTGCTTCCCACCGGACTACAACTTGGATGCCTTCAAGTCCAATGTTAACAAATTCCAAACGAACCGCCCACTTAAGTAAACACTTCATCAAATCTCCACACTAACGTAATGTACTTGCAATAACCCTTATCCCTGAGTGGCTTCCGGGTCTTGATAAGTGGTGATCACTGTGTAAAAAAAAAATCAAAACGTGGATTCCATGAACAAAGCTTCTTTATAGAACTGCACGCCTGTGGAACTCTGTTCCGTCTGCCTGTTTCCCACCTGACTACAACTTGGATGTCTTCAAGTCCAACGTTAACAAATCTTAATGAACCGCCCCCTTAAGTAAACACTTCATCAAATCTCCACAATAACATAATTTACTTGCAATAACCCTTATCCCTGAGTGGCTTCCCGGCCTTGATAAGTGGTGACCACTGTGTAAAAAAACACACATACACACACATACACACACATATATATATATACATATGTATATATATATATGTATATATATATATTTATATATATATATATATATATATATATATATATATATATATATATATATATATATATATATATATATATCACATCCGGCATCGTTTTAACCCATAATGATTTTGTTTACATTTGACTCGATTTTTTTATGTATACCATCACATACGATCGCAGAGTTCAGAGCAGATTTTTTGTATGAGGTAATTTGATAACACATTTTCTGTAGAGTCTTATGTATATATATATATATATATATATATATATATATATATATATATATATATATATATACCTGTGTGTGTGTGTATAAATAAGACTTTACAGAATGTCTGTTGCAAACTTCTTTATAAATATTAGATCTCTAGATGTGTAACATTGTATATACTAGAAACATGTCTTCTTAGGAATATTTTTAGCAGGTTAAATATCTGCATAGAGGCCAACATTGCATAAAAATATGATGATTTTTTCAATATTAAGTGGACGAAAAACTGTTACGTATGATTTATTTTTTCGGTTGCGTCAAACAAAAAAAAATACTATAGATTTTTTTTCCAACCTTCCAAAGCTGTATATCGGTAGGAGACAGGTGAAAGAGCGACAAATAACGACCTAGGCATGAACGCTGAATATTCAGTTTAAGCAGATTGCACCTAAGTCATATTATGTGTCATATTAAAGATAATAAATATACATTGGATAAGACTCAAAAGGGAACCGGCTCTATAATAGGTACGGAATATGCCTGATCTGCCATCTATCTATTTATCTAACTTTCTATCGATCCATCTATCTATCTCTTACTCTCTCTCTCTCTCTCTCTCTCTCTATATATATATATATATATATATATATATATATATATACACACATACACACATATTAATATGTATATTTATCTATAAGTGTATACCTTAAAATTTATATGCATATATATATGTATAAATATATATATATATATGCATATATATATATATATACATGCATGTGAATTTCACTTCTTATGCATAATTAGAAGTGTGCTACATAGTAAAATATTTATTATCTTAGAATACACAACCATAAAAATAAGTACTTGTTTTACGAAAATGTTCAAATGAATTTGCAAATAAGTAAAACTTCCTTAGGTATTTTTATATACAGAACGTCGTTCATTTAGGGTTTCATATACATAATTTTCGATGGAAAAAATAAAAACGTTTATCATGCAAGAGTATTCAATATCACGAATACAGTTCAATAAAGTCATTACGTTTCTTTAACTATATTTAGAGAGAGTGCACAACCAGATACAAGATCATTAATACAAATAAAAAAAAATAACATCATGATATACATAAACGATCTGATTCGTTTTGCTTCAACAAAAAAAAAATGGAGAAAATAACAAACACTAACAGAATTCTCTACCAAGATATTAAGATGAGATACTCTATGAAACTTTTAGTAATCCTTCGTATATGAAACGGGAAAACTGAGGCCAACTGAAGGCATTGTCCAACTCAATCAAATGGAAAGGATAACGTAACACCTGCAAATATTAGGGAGTTTTTGAATCAAACTCATTAAAATCTACAGGAATGAAATCTAAAATCTAAAAGAATTCCCCGGAAATATAGAAACCCCATAAAAACAAGACAATATATTAATATAATGTAACGTAATATAAGTATTAGTTTATATAGTTTAAACAGTTTATAATTCGGAACAACGAAGAACTGAGATGTCTGTATCAGAAAACGAGGAAACTTATAACCATGATCAAACCCCTGCACATAAATTATGATGTCGAGAGAGTATGTGAAGAAAAGGCGGAGGGAGACGGCTTTTTGTATAGAAAACCGTGTAAATGACACGAAAATAGAATTTAATAACATAATACCGAATGGATAATTGCTGTAGAAAAGAAAATACCAAAGATGAACGAGACAAAAAAAACAAAAACAAAAAAAACAAAAAAAACAAAAAAACAGAGCGCCAACGGATAAGGCGAGAAACAATGGAACACGAATCAGCTACACAGACAATTCATAACAATGAAAAAGATTAGACTAATCCAAACAGTTGGAAATTGATAAAAAAAATAACGACCTTACTAGATAACGTAATAAGAATCAACTACATCAAAAGAAACATCGGCAAAATACTAGCAAAAAGAAATTATAAATGAGGTGGCCAACGAGAATAAACATAAATTCCCCAATTAGTGATATAACCAAACATACCCACAAAGAATACAATAAAATACAACAACAAGAGATTGAATGCGGTATACTGAGAATTATCCCAACAACTGCATCTTGAAAACCTTGACATATGTTACAATTACAAACATTCAGTAGTACTTGAACTCGGAAATTATAAATCCTATAGGACATACCCACGTACAAACAGAAAGCCGACCGTCTATCGTAATAATTAACAAGAAAGAAAAGTTTTCCCTAATCATGACAGGGGAAATGTTAATGGGACTGAAAGGCAGAATAAATACACAGGACAAACCAGAGAATTCAAGGGATATGGATGATAATGACAGTCAATATTATACCTATAACATCCGGAGCATTATAATAAAGTCCAAGAACACTCTAAATTAAAAAAAAACAACTTAAAATCAGATGAATTGTTTAAAAGATATAGGCGATAGTTATAATAAAAAAAGATTAAATATTGAGAACTGATTAAAACAGGGGGTGATGTATATTATTCGCAAGTCCTATTCGGTTGTATAGAACTAGATAACGTAGAAAACACAAAGTAACGCTTTATAAAAATCATAAAAATTGAAATTGTATCATTGAAATTTTATGTACCCTACACCATCCCAAATATAATGATATCGCCTGATGCAACACGAAATACTGGAGGAGGATCAAGGAGAAAGAAAAGGCTGATGAAGAGACATAAAAATTATGCCTTCACTGTATGAGTACGAAGAGGATGTGACTATGAATAGGCTTATGAAGCCCAATAAAATATCAATGGTAAACGACTATTGCAATAACGCAAAATAATTTGCCAATACGTTCTGAAACGGGGTGAGGCATTGGCTACCGAAATAGAAGGCTGATGCATATGACTGCGTAACACCACTTCCTAATTAAGTTGTAGATATAGACAGCTTCCGGTATTCAACCACATGGTCATGCTAACAGGCATTAAAATATATCGCTACGAATATGTGTTACGGATTGTCCATGTATGGTCTAAAAAAAAAAAGAACAATTCTCCATTCGGAAAATAATTATTATAATTGCAAATTTGGGATAATTTTAATTAAAATATCGTAAGTGAATACATGTTTGAACATTTATTTTAATTGAAGAAAGCCGAATATTTCATTTCATTTATTTATTCATTTTTTTTTTACTGCAAAACAAAAAAATGTTTGGGTGTGTATTACTGGACACAAAGATTCGACAAAGTCGTCAAAAAAAATTATAACAAATAAATGTTATAAAAACCAAGATAATTTACGTTTCTACCAAACTGGATATATTTTTTCGTGTTTTTATTCAATGTAACATGTTTATTCACCTCGAAAAGTATACATTGTTTACCGATGTATTGGAAAATTCAAAATAGCGGCCGACTCTCTCTTTAACACGGTACGTTCGGGCAAAGGTATTATAAATAATAAACTAAACAAAATACTATTAAAAACACCGAATATATATCAACCTATGTCACGGTAATATAAATTGAGCGAGTTTCTAACAGTATTTCGTCTAGTGGCACTCATATACTACTGACACATCTTACCTACATTGCCTGCAGACATTTTTCAGTTAACATGCCTTCTTCTTCGGTGGCCGTGGGTGAGGTCGGCAATTGAAGAGATGTGTTATGACTCAGACTCCAGGAAAACAACAGTTTTCTTTCCAATATAATTTGTTGTAAAAAAAAAAAGAATCCTTTTTCGTAATAATACAAAAATAAAACGTGATATAATGATAGATAAATGCCATTATAATAAAAAGAATCTTACAGCAAAATTTAAATAAAATATAACTACTTTTTTTTAAAATCTTGACATCATATTTAATCTCACATCTGGTATCGTTTTAACCCATGATGTTTTTTGTTGACATTTGATTCGTTTTTTAATGTATACCATAACATACACACACACACACATATATATATATATATATATATATATATATATATATGTATATATATATATATATATATGCGATCGATTTTTAACACATATAGTATGTACAAGGAATTCTGTTTTTCTTCATATGACGCCTCGTTTCAATAACCAATATTCGATATTGCTAGAGTCTTTCATAATATATATATATATATATATATATATATATTTATATATATATACATATATATATATATATTTACATATATATATCTATATTTACATATATATATATATATATATATATATATATATATATATATATATATATATAAAGCTGAATGTGTGTGTGGGTGTGGGTGTGTGTGTCTGGTCACGAATAGGTCCCTATACGGTTGACTATTTAAAAAAAAACTGATTATATATATAATGATAGAATGTATCGAAACACAGGAATGGGTATGTTAGATGTGGCAGAACGGTGGTTCATTAAAATTGTGGGATATGCATTCGCGCTCGTCAGCAAAGAATGGAAATACAAAATTTAAAAATAAAAAAAACGATTACAAATGTTTTTTATATAGATGTACATAAGAATACTTTGATAAGTATGTTTTAACTTAAATAGGGATGGTATAAAAAAATGCGGGGTCTGCGTTCGCGCCTGACCTCCATCGAATAGAAATAGGCACCCACTTTAATAAGGGCTTTTCATATCTATCTGCGCAAGTATAGTTTGATAATGATGTTACAGTTTGAAGAAATAATGTATTATACAATTATGGGATGTTCGTTCAAATCTGACCTCCATAGAATGGAAATATGTCTCAAAGTTTAACAAGGTTTTTTAATATAGATCCACAGAATATTGTGATCAATGTTTCAGTCTGAACAGGTGTGTTATAATAAATTATGGAGTTTATCTATTTTATTTTTACTTTCATTATATTTTGCTTTGGTTTTAATACCCCCAAATTTACAAACCTTCCTTTTCATAACCTATCATGCTTTCATTAATCAGAGTCCATTTTCTGTCGGCTGTATTTTAACCCAGTCAACGACGGGTACTTTTACTAGTATATATATATATATATATATATATATATATATATATATATATATATATATATATATATACAGAAACAGGTATATATGTAGAGCGAGAGAGAGAGAGGGATAGGTAGATAGATAGAGAGATAAAGGAGGAGAGATATTCCACTGAACCCTTGTTGCTAACATAAATAACAGCATATTTAGTCTCATCTTAGTAATGTCGTTCAAATAGTCAATTAAGAAAACAAAACGAAAGGGAAAAAAACATCAAACTTCAGTTGATTTCCGTGTCTTCTGCAATCACGTTTCTAGACAGTCTCTATTCTAAAAAACAAGAACCTCTCTGTGTCTACGTGTGTCCGGGTTAATTTACAATATTCTGCTGTCTCCTGTTTCGTGACTGTCAAATAGGAAATCTATTTGTATTAAAAAAAGACGACGAAAAATCCCCCCACTTGGATGTGTTCATCTTAAATGTTAACAAAGATTGTCTAGTCTTTACATGGCATTTATATTTTAAGATAACATAAAGCAATTATTGTACGGACAGAATATTATTTTTTGGTAAATCATGAATAATAGTAAAAAAGAAACGTATATTTCGAGTCATTTTTTATGTGACAAAACTATTTAATTAATAAACATTTTTTATAGATAAAATTGCGGATATGTTATTTCGGGATGATGTATATATTTAAATCCTGTTTGTTTTTCACAGTCGATGTGTAAGAGTCTTGTTCATAGTCACGTATCGTTGTCTTACGATATTAGTAGGTAAAACTGAACAGTTTATATATATATATATATATATATATATATATATATATACATATATTATATACATATATTGTATATATACATATATATATATATATATATATATAAATAAGAAAATTATAACTGTAAATTTATTGTTCGACTGAATACTCCAAAACCAATTTACCAAGTCCTTATTCCGCAGAGTTTCAAAGAATGATATTCTTATTACTCTTCTTAATCAGATAACATACAAAAATAAGCTAATTATATTTGCGGCAATGCTAGAATTTGCTAGTTAAGGCATTAAGTGAAACCGCAATTTATTGTAGTTATAAATTGCCATATAAAAAAACGATAAAAATATAGGATATGTAAAAAACAAACCACGAATAATATTTCAGCTTGAATGAAATTCCTCTAGAACTGATCCAAAATGAAAAATAGATAGAATGTATTCTAAAACAAGTCTAGCTTGACGATGCACAGAATCCGATTGGAAAGTTTTCAAAATCCGATCGGAATGTTTACAAAACAGCTGAAATAATTTCATTTGTTTTTTCCGGGCAGTGCAGTAGTCCAAAGAGAAGTCTGTCCCTAGTCAAATGGGGCGTAATAGTAAGAAGAGAGAAATCCAAAATGAGAAACTCCATAATAAGCTTTAAAAGACCTAGACGATCCATGTATTTTAAGCCTTCATGGAAAATTTGCTATGCTATATTTTTAAGAAGCCACACATCTATCAAACGTTAGGAGAGAAACAGCGAACAACTGTGTCGACAGGATAACATTTACTTGATGACAAAAAGTGAAGCCGAGGGAGTATGGTGGAGAAAAAGGTGATTTCATGTGAATGGATAGTCAGGTGAAAGGTAAGGTATCCAATGATTGTTGAATCAAAAAATGTAAGTCTTAGAAAGTTAATGTAAATTTCCATTCGCACAAGTCAAATCCAAGAAAATCGCGTAAGTGGAAGATGGTTTAAAATAATCCAAAAAGCTGAAATCCGTGGGATAATTCACAAATATGTACAAGGTACAGTGGGAACAATTGCACTAATAATAAAAGAAAAATAAGATATGCTTTTAACACGGCTTAATATATATATATATATATATATATATATATGTGTGTGTGTGTGTGTGTGTGTGTGTGTGTGTGTGTGTGTGTGTGTGTGTGTGTGTGTGTGTGAAATTAAGCTAGTGCTGATTCCTATATTTGATCTGATAACTGTTTCAAACTAATGATGTTCTACCAGAAATTTTACCTGGGGACGCGATATACAAAAAAAAAAAAAGCAAAACAAAAACAAAATTGACACATATGATAAACCTGAGTGAAATCCATTAATTTTCAATGTAATATGTAATTATTTTTTCACAACCTGTATTTCCTTAGTCGATGAAAACATGAATAATATATGACTTCGTAGAATGATAATCTTGCCTACTTTTAAGAAACACCGATGACACATGTTTCTATTTCAATATAAATGTGCATTGTTTAAAAAACGAACAATAAGCATATATGAACGATTGCACTTTAAGAATCGTCAATATTTCGGTGTTCAGCAATATACACCGCAGGAACGTCGAAAGGTTACCTCGTTTAAAACATTGTGAAAGTAACACGCAAGATTTAAGCATTAATAAAGGGAAATTACTCAATCTTTCTTTCTCAAAATGCAGAAACATAATATCAAATGTGTATTAAGCTAGATTAAAGCGAAAGGTGAAAAAAAAAACAAAAAAAAACAAACAAACATTGAACCGATCTTTTAAAAAAATGTTCGCAAGGACACGTGTCAGTGTCACGGTAAACAGTGTAAATAAATTTCAGTTGTCAGTTTCATCCTTATGAAAGTCAATGTTTCAATATTCAGTGCGCGCGACTGAAAATACCATTATGTATGACGTATGATGTCTTTTTTCTCAGCCATGGCTTACAGAACAAGAACATCCTACGCCTTGTATTGAATAAAGTTTTCCGTTCAAAAATCTATATGCGTTTCTAATGTTCGACACCAATATTCCCGACTTTTACAAGATATTCTTGAAAAAGGTCGGACGCTGTATGGACCGAAGCATATTACTTAGGCTGGTAGCTGCAATCAGCAGTATAAAAGACACGAATAATTGGTATGCATATTAAAAATAAGGAAACGTAATATAGGATAGGATTATTTACAACAATCATTCATTAAATATATCTTTATGCGGTTTGGTGACTCCGGTAGCTTAATATATGTCTCGCATGAAAATATCTCAGATTTGAACTCTGAGTTACAATATGCTCTGTTGATGAGCTCAAGCCAGATTGAAACTAAAGTCTATGACTCTAGGTGTGCTTAATTAATGGTATTTTATTTCAATTTCTGATCAGTTTGTTTAAGCTAAGGATAGAGCATCCTACCGGATTCCAGACATTAACGCACCATCCAATATATACTTACCGAGAGATCTATGTAAGGTTAAACTTTCACTATTGTGCACTCGGATCCTCGGGTATATTTCACAGGTAGTTTTTGAAATTCGTTTTCCTAATTCTGGTAGCTTTACTATTACTGGAATGATAGAAACCCTCCATAACAGTCCAGTTGTATATTATGGCATACATTGCATCTACGTATTTCGTTATTTAAACCCTCAGAGCCATTTTCAATACAACATCCTTTGAGACACGAACCTCTTCTAAGGTTGCTTCTTCCTCGTTTTTGTCCCATGCCACCATGTTGGATTTATTAGCTCAATATTTTAAGTACACACCTGTAACAATTACATAAGTATAGTTGGTGCTATATGCAGTATTGTCAACTGTTCTTTTTGGGGGGTAGATCCTCCAAGAACTGGCTGCTAAATTCGATATTACGTTTTTACAGAGAGTCAAGTAGAGATATTCACATACTTCATTGTGTCACATTGTGTGTTAAGTGGTTCGCACCATTTAATGTTGCGGCTTGATTCCTGATTGAGTAAATTCATACCTCCATGTGTGTATATTTTTTTTCACAAATATTGTATACACGAATATACAACGTATCTACAACTATTCAACTAGCGTTAGAAATAATACTCACGTTTAATGAATATCTAAGTTCGGGATGCAAAGCATATGCCCCAAACAATATTAATAGCGATGTTTCCTATGAGGTTTTCGATTACCAAATTCACCAAATTTTAAAGTTGTTTGATCTCCTGTGTATAGGAATGTCCGCTTTGCTGACTGAACGTAACAGTTGCGTCAAATAACAGGTAATGTCTGCAGTGGGATTATTGTTTATCTGTCCTTTGTCCCATCATTTGCTGAATTCGTGTTGATCACCTGATAACGTTTGTTTATTGATGTTTATCAATATTAATGCATTTTTAATACAAATATGAACACACATCCACACACACACACACGAACACACACATATATGTATATATATATATATATATATATATATATATATATATATATATATATATATTTTACTATAATAATTATTTATATATATATATATATATATATATATATATATATATAGGCAGCAACATAAATGTATGCATACGTAGAAACAGACAGAGATAGCTTAAAATGTTGAACACGTGAGAGCTGGAAAGCATACGTTGAACTCCCAGATAAACTGCACGATCATTTAAGTTTAATAATCTTTATTGTACGATTATCTTCCCTAAAGTAAAGCCTCCTCATAGTTTCAATGAAAAATTGGAAGATATGAAGAAGTGGTGTGGTGCAATTTAAGCGCGCGATATTTTTTGCGATAAATGATTTTTCTTCAATTCAAAGTTCATATTCTGCTCCACAATGGTCTTGAAGGAGTATCCACAGCGTGTTCATGTTATATTAAGGAGTTTCATTATTATTATTAATATGATTATTATTTTCTTGTTGTTGTTATATCGGTCGTTGTTATTAGGATTCTTTTTAAAAGTGATGCTTAGAGCCTTAGAGAGTCTTAGTGAGAGTTTGTTGCTGTGTCTTAGAAAGAGATATTCATATATATATATAAAGGTTCATTACTTAGAAGTGTTGATATGAGATCTAGAGTTCACATTGTCGATATGAGATGTCGAGACGTGTATGTCAAGACATTTTAAGACACATGATATACAAGAGATATAATAACAATTTTTACTTTACCTTTTGGTAGAATCACAACACAAAGACGACGTTGATAAAAACACATGATGGGTTTATTTCTTCTCACGACCGGCCGTGGTTTTAATCATCAAGAATTCAAAGCTTCACATATTAAGTTTCAAAAGTGACCGTCTCGCTTCTAGACGTTCGAATGTCCATGTCTGGACTGTCGTCTGTCGTCCTCAGACTCTCTCTCCGTTTCTCATCCAGTTTCTCCTAGTTTCTTCCTATATCTCGAACTTCCCC
Source organism: Euprymna scolopes (assembly GCF_053919585.1). NCBI lineage: Eukaryota > Metazoa > Mollusca > Cephalopoda > Sepiida > Sepiolidae > Euprymna > Euprymna scolopes. The sequence goes on along the minus strand of NC_136512.1, from coordinate 79,449,930 downwards.
TTTCCATGACGCCATACACATGTTAAAACATGTGTCTTCTTTCACGTGTTCTGGACATGCGTGCCCAAAACTTTTTCCTTTGTTTACAAAAGGAAATTTAACCTCTATTCCCAATAACCTATTTTTTCAATATGTTAAAACCACGTTTATTAAATTATCTTGTATAGTTGCATTCCTCAATTGAATTTTTTCATGACAGACTTGTCAACGCACATTCTTTTCTTGAAACAATTTTATCTCTAAGTTACAATGGTTTGTTTTACATTCCATTTTCTAATTCTCTCCCGTAATCTATTTCTAAACCTAATTTACGAGGTTCGAATTTCGTCTATTCTATTTCATTTTCATTTTAACTAAATCTCTTTATTTTTATACCTACATGAAAAGGGGGCAGCCCTTATCATTTAACATCCCTCCCTACCATATTTCACAAAAAAATGTATGCATTTTTATACTTATATGAAAAGGGAGCAGCTTGTATCATGTAACACTCGGTCATTAGAAAGTTTGTCTTAAAAGTAAAGTTTAAGATTTTTCTTATCTTACATTGTTGAAGAGATAAAAAGACAGGAGTAGTATAATAAAAACGAGCGAGGTTTTATGCTTCATATTTGATTCTTGTACCTTGGCACAAACATTTTGAATACAATTTTGCTATGAATATCGTAACCTATCTTGGGTTATGTTATTTTAAACAGAGAGACAAAAATTCCGGGTCATAAGTACGAAACTTCTGTAAAGTTATCAAAATTTGCAAACAGCTCTAATCCATTCGGACAAAAACCACACCTGGGCAGGAGCTGCGAGATGCAATTTATCGTGCTTTGACAGAGTTCAAAATAGACTTTGTAGCTAAGTGTGGCATGTCCTTTTGATTTTCTCAAACCTCTATTCCACGGAAGAACCGTTGCAAGCCTGACTCTGTTCTATCCTTATTTTCATGATAAGTGTTCATCTGAGCATTTATCTATGGCCCCCTTTCACCAGACATTCACGAAAAACAAATGTCTAGCTGAAATCACTATGAATAATTTCCCGCACTCGTTATCTGTGCCTAAACGCCAATGTAGATTCCACAAACAAAGCTTCTTTCTTAGAATTGCACGACTGTCGATCTGTCTTAGGATTGCCTGCCTTCCATCTGACTTAAATCTGATAGTCTTCCAGTCCAATTTAAACAAGTTCTGGATGAACGGTCCCCTTAAGTAATCTAATTTATTAATTTTCTACTACTTATATTTACTACGCTATAATCACATTGACTAATGTATACCCCTTAAACCTGTTCCTCGAGTTTCATACGGGCCTTGGTAAGTGGTGATTCCTGTATACAAAAAATACTAAAAATAGGTCGCATCTTTCATGGAACCCCTCTCTCCTAATAACACGATCTGGTCTTCTTAAGACTCTAAGTACTTAAGTAGAACTATTTATTCTGATAGCTCGGGTACGGTGAAACCATTCTAAATAATTATATATGAAGCCAACTGTCCGTATTTTTACATGGTGGGTGTTTAATAAGCTAATGTCAAAAGCGATATGTTGTAAAGTGCATCTCCATATAAAAAGACGCACATTTTAATTGCTTACTTCATTTCACGAAACAACCGTATTCTCATTTTTTGCTCGTCGATAACACAAATTGTTTATGTTGAGAGTTTAGATTAATCTTACATAGAAACAATCGGTATGATAAT
>NC_136512.1:79380733-79443233 GCF_053919585.1 Euprymna scolopes | reverse complement strand
TCTTTGCATCAGAGGGAATGAATTTGCTTGCAAAAGTATTTTGCTTGCAAAAGTATTCAATGAAAGTAAGTCATAGATCTTAGTTGGTAACATATAGAGAAGCAGAGGGAACATTCCCTCTGCTACACTATTTGTTACTTTATCTGTGCCTAAACCTAAACGTAGATTCCATGAACAAAGCTTCTTTCTTAGAACTGCACGCCTGTGGAATTGTCTTCCGTTTTCCTGCTTTCCGGCTGACTACAATATGGTTTTGTTCAAGTCTAAAGTAAATAAGTTCTTGATGAGCCGTTCCATATAAGTTATTAAATTTACCAAATTTTCATTACTAATGATTACTATATTGACCAACTTCTACTGTACACTCTTTAACCCTTATCCTTGAGTGGCCTCTGGGCCTTGATAATGTGGTGATGCCTTTGTAAAAAAAAAAAAAAAAAAAAAAAAGTAAGATCTTGGCTTACTTGTAGATTACTTGAATACTTTTGCACGATAAATCCGATCCCGCATTTTGCTAATTCCTACCCTCTGATTAAAAGGAAAGTATTTCTTCGAAACTTGTCAGATTTCATATTGATGATTATCTATTTATCTATATATTGTTATTTTGTACTAAATATGAATAGTTATTTCCAAAGAGTAAAATTCACAATATGCTTTAAATGTAATCAGCTTTACTCGAAATCACAACATCTAACACCTCAAAATATGTCGTTACAATTTGTGCCCCACGAGATAGTTATCAAAATGTTTAAAATTAATGGATGTAAACGTAAAAATGTATAATTTCGCACGCATAATAAGTAGCGTAGGTACACTTATGCAAGTTCCATTTTTATCAATCTTGCAGTCACATCCATCAGCTAAAAAATAGAATTTGCTTCACATATAAAAAGTTCCTCTACATCAAGTTTCAAGTTTGTAAACAAAGCAATCAAGAGAATTGATTATTGGATGGGGTTCCACATACAGACAAACATATAGACAGATAATATATATATATATGTATATATATATATATATATATATATATAACAATGAAATTGTATCTGTGTTTGTATGTTTAAATTTCCCCACAAAACTTCCTAGTCAAATTTCCGTCCGACATTTGTACATAAAGGGTATTGAGATTTTAAACAAATCCTTTTAATCGGTTTTCGGCCAGATATTTGGTTGTCAAGGAGAAAAAATTAACCGAGTTTACTTTTGAAAAATCTACAAAAATCCCCCTCCAATTATAGTTCTAAACATTTATGATTGTAAATGCAGGTTACGTTGACATGACTGAAACCTTTTTATTTGATTTGAGATCAAAAATAATAATTAATTAAGGGTCAAAATTGGGGTCAAATAAACAAAGGCACCTCTGCAGTCTCAGCCAATTTTATGTTGGAATTTTACATAAAGTGTATTTAGGCATACAGCAAGGTTTTTACTTGGTGGTTGGCCAAAATTTCATTTTCCAAGATGACTTTTACTCAACACACTCCTCCAAACACTCGGGCAACAATAGACACCCAGGCTAGTCTAATATATACAAGGAAAAATGGGCGGGCACGTTTGTGTATGTCCAGGAAATGTTTTTTTTTCGCCAGGGTTCTCGCGTCGCTTATATTCCAGGAAAAGTTTTCGCATACTTCCGAGATATTTCAGACTAACAAACAGGCATAGTCTCTATTTTTTATGTTTGATCGAGGTTTAAAAAGGTCCCAAATTTCGAGTTTTTGTTTGCCATTTTCGTATAAAAAAAGTGAAACTAATATAATGCACGCGTATTCCGACTGTTCTGTAAGTGGCCCCTGCACAATGAAGGGGCATACTTCATACTCAGACAGCTAATATCTATTTGGATACAACCCGACTGCCTCCTTTATTGGGGAGCTGCTTTGTCTCCCCCATTAAAAACGACACTTGTTTGAGGTTAAAAATAAACGGTTTTTCATCAATTCTCATTTTTGATTTACTATGTTAAAATTGAACGCTTTGCAATTCCCGTCTCATCATAGAGTAGAGGTAAGATACCAGGTTTTCTTTCATTTTTCTTTCATTACTTTTTCCGCCTACGCGTAACACGATCGAGCGGTCCTTTCTCCTATCACATTTCTTTTTGCTCCCCACACAACTACAAACACCCTGGCAACGAAGGAATATCTCGGTCTCCAGCATGAATTTTGTATTATACACCCAGTAAAATATGTTTAGGTGATACAGTTGTTTCAGGTTTAATGTTTGTGTGGGCTAGCTATTTTATTACTCGTGATGGGTAAGATATGCGTGGCATTGAAAATTGAGATTTGATATACAAATTCGAATAATGTTGAAAAAGTGATGCAACAGAATGTTAAGAATTTTACCTGAGTAATCAAAAAGGTAAATAATATTGTTACCATGTTAATGTCGGCAAAAGCATCTTATTTTCATTTTATTTTATTAGTATTAATTGACTAAGTATCTCATGCATAATCTTTTTACAAAGCCTGTATAGAAAACAGAATTATGTGCATGATTAGCATGGGTGACATTCTGATCTGCTGTTTGTTGGGATATATTCAAGAAATAAACGTAAAAAATCTACAATTTAGCAAACCATATACCTCAAATGCTTGCGTTGTTCTCGGCGAAAATTAAACGAACATAAAGGATAACTTATTTTTTGCCAATTGGGTATTTAAGAAGATCTTATAAAGACTATCTCTCATCTGACACAAATTGGGTCATTAAATAATTACTCGCAGTAATCTACTAAATTTTACTAAACCCTTGAAAACATTGCGACGGAATGCCTGCTTTCATAATATTATCGAAAGAGATAAGAAACTAGCGATGTTATTTAAGACGCGTTATCTTTTAACTTGAAGAACTAGTTTGTTTGTGAAACTTGACAAACTAATAAATTAGAGAATATAAAGCAACAGCCTGTAGAGATATATTAAAATTTGAATTGGAATGCTAAGCATCCTTTGCTATAAATAAATAGTTTTATAATATAAACCATTTTTTCGATAGGCAAACTTTCGAACGAATATTATAGAATTTACCATACTGATGTAGACATACACTAAAAAAAATTAGGGTTGAATAACATTATATAAAATTAACATTATTGGTGCTTTCGCTCGCTGAAACCGAAAACAGTTTATAATTGTAAAATACTAGCGAGAGAATGCATATAGATTTTGTATTTATTGTTAAAGAGACAATGTTCTCTAGATTATTATTCCATACATAGTAATAATTGCAAAATGATGAAAATGTGTCTTGAGTGTCATATGCAGGAATCAAAATGAAAATTATATATATATATATATATATATATATATATATATATATATATATATGTGCGTGTGTGTGTGTATATGTGTGTATATATATGTATATATATATATATATATATATATATATATATATATATATATAAACTTCTATAATATTATATTTCTGTCTGCTGATATTCATATAAACCCGCTTCTTTCTATTTATTAAAATAGAAAATAAAACCTTCTTATATATGGGTTGTAGAATTGAATTTATCTGAAAAAAAATACGCTTGCTAAAGTATTCTTTAAACATTCGTTTTAAATCCCTATTAGTTTTTTTGTATTCTTCTGGGAAGTAAAATATTATGGGTAATTATATTCAGGAAGATCTTCTACATGATTTATACTTGCGTAGTGTTTATGTAAAAATGTTATAGTAAAGACACATTTCTTTATATATATATATATATATATATATATATATATATATATTTATATAAAAAAATAAAGAAAGAAAGAAATGCCGCTCCCCATCTGTGGGTACGAAATTGGTAACTCGCAATTAGGTAAACATTTACTTTCGTATAAACAATTTAATTAATTCAAAATATATGACAAAAACAAAAATAATAAACAATATATATATACATATTTATATGTACACATATGTACATATATGTACATATATGTGTATATATATATATATGTATATATATACATATATGTATACATATATATATATGTGTTTGTGTGTATGTGTAACATGTCTGTATATATGCATACCATGGCTCATCTATTTTTAATCTCGCTAGATAGAGCCGTTCCCAATTTGCCGGTAGCAAATTCGTCAAATCGAAAATTATTCTAGGCTTGCACTTTGGTAAAAATGCACTTGCGTATAAATAATTGAATTTATTGAAAAATTATCGCAAACAAATGCAAAAATACAACATCTACCCATGTAATGCGATAATCCAGCAGTGGAGGAGATTTTCTGGTGGCAGAGTTTTTAACTTATTATCATGGGGGTGTTATGGAGAGGCAAAGTGCGAATGGACTCATGTACGGCTGACAAAACCTGGGAAATGTGATGACCTGGTACTATGACGAAAATCGGTTTATCGGTCTGGCCGTTTTGTGGAGGAATGTGCGAATGAACTCATGTCAGGCTTACAAAAAATGTAACCCGGGAATTGTGATTACCTGGAGATGACGTAATTCGGTCGGGGGTAAGACCAAAAGCAAACGCCGGTCTAGTCAAAATATGGGTCAATGACGTCAATTGGTTTATGGGTTACCAGGTCGAACGTCCATAAAAGTGCGATGGTAAACAAAAACAAAGCAGAGACGCGGAGACAGGAAACGAGACACAGACGACGAGGAACTGCCTGTCACGTTCGCAACCTACAACTCTCTCCACCACCTCCACCGCTTTATTGTTTATATATGAATGTTTGTTAAATAAACCAAGTTTGTTAATAACAAAGTGTCTCGTCATTCATTGATAAATGAACAGCGGTCATTCCAATCACTAGACGATTTACAACAAACATATATACATGAATATCAAACACACTATCTCTCAGTCTATCTATCGATATATTCAAAAATGTCTTATAGTGGAATTACAGGTGGTGCTCCTGTATTAGAATGTAGTAAATTACACACTAAGACTCTTCCTAAGACAAACAAGAACAACAATACAGAATATACGTCATCTTAATACCACCCAGTATATAACAGGGGCCCCGATTTCTAATCTTGTTAGATCCAACCACTCTGATGAGACGCGAGCGGAGAAGCACGAGTCAGTGGATAATTATTTAAAAAAAATGTCAATACATATCCCGCTCCCTTATCTCGGGGTGCCAGATTGGTCAAAGGGGAAATTATTCCCAACTCGCCTTTAGGTAAAGATGACCTTTTGTATAAATAATTAAATGTATTCAAAAAGTATTGCAAAAAAAAACAACTAAAATTTACATGACGAGCGCGATAATCCAGAATTCGAGCGAGATGAGCAGATAGTAGGGGTTTAGGCTTCTGATTTCAAATCAGACAAAAACGGAACTATTGACGGTATCAGAATCTGTATCTGTATTGAAATAATTTGCCCCACTTCTCCTATTCTAAAAGGGATTCATTGAATCAATTTAATTGATTTAATTCATTGAAAAGCAAACTATGTTATTGTTGAAAGCAGTAATCATTAAAAAAATATATATATTTTTCGATAAGTAACTACCGGTAAAACAAAAATCACTCCCTCCCACGATTGTGTTTCTAAGTTTGAGGAAATCTATGCGCATTTAACATGTGTTCTTACGGTAATCGGGGAAAATAGCAATTTATAGTAAAATATTTAGAAATTAATAAAAAATCAGAATCGCTAATTGTATCGGAATGGGGATTTTTTTAAGGAATGGGGAATTGTACTTGAATCGGCAACATATTGGCGATCTCCCATTACTCATACCCCCCACACACGCACGCACGCACACACACAAACACACACACACACACGCACGCCCGCACACACACTAACACATACACACACGCACACACACACACACACACACACACACACACACATATATATATATATATATATATATATATATATATATATATATTGTCCCCTGCGGTCTCTAGGAAATTACTCAGAAAATTTTGGTCTAAACATATGAACTCTTACAGAAAGTGTCTTCCCACGTAGGAAAATTTATGAACAGTACAACGGGCCTTGGCAATGCCGGGCTGAACTGCCAGTGAATATATATATATATATATATATATATATATATATATATATATATATATATATACTTTCTAGACTGTTTATCGTAGGTGTTAATTTTACTACCTGTGATTCTGACTGGTAGAAATGCTCTATTGTAATATCGACTCGGAAACGCTGCGGGCTTTCATATGTTATACCTATTTATATGTCTGCTTCACTCGGTTTACATTCTCGCTCTAAACCGTTCATCACACCTGTCCTTATATTTTATCTCTATGGAACGTTATTGCATACGTTCCCATTTCGTCTATCTATCCCATCGAATTTCCGAACAAATAATAGAAATAATTTGAACTCACTTTTTTTGGAGAGAGATGTCTATTTTTTCTCCCTGCTTTCTATTTTACATAACATATTTTCAGAGAGATGTCGCCGGCTGGCGGAATTTTTGGGCCGGCTACTCCCTTTTCTCCCGTTGGTCGTGTCGTCACAACTCCACCGCTTCTCCCGCTTCTTTCTCTTGCTTCTAATGCTACGTTGGGGTAACATCACCGTTCCTGCTACCTCTTACTGTTCCTCTCTATTTCACTGCATTACTGGTGTTCAGATCATCTACAGAATACTGTTTTCATATGTGGACACTGAATTATTCTATTAGAATGTGTTGTACATGAATGAAAAACTATATGCAATTTTATTGGCATAACTTTATACGCTTATCTTTAATCGATATCGCAAACCCATGATATGGATAATCTCATTCTTTTCAATGTTGTAGACTGATGTATAATTTAAGTCCTTTATGCCATCTCGGTTTACTCGTTTTTCTAGTGGCCTTAATAAATGCATTGTGTGTATATAGAATCGCATTGGTCTCTTTATATTAGTAGCTACTTTCCATAATTGCTGATTTTTGAATTACACATGTTGCTTAGTGGTTTACCTGCCTATCATATTGGTTATCACTAAATAAGAGGGGGCAAGCATCCTATGTTTTCTTCCGTTCATGCAATCTTCATACAACGCATTTCTAACGTTTTGTCTTAGGCCAGTGTAATATAAATAACAACGCCACATGTTCTTCAGACTATTTAAAGTATACTAAAAACCGTTAACTAAACAGATAATTAAGGAATTCTAAGTAGGTCAGTCGACAAAATTCAATATATTTTTCTATAATACAATATGCTAGTAAATATAATGATATAATATAATATATATAATATATGAATGGAATGCATATGTATATATATATATATATATATATATATATAAACTGTGTGCGTATATATATATATATATATATATATATATATATATATATATATATATATATATATATATATATATGGGTATGTTTTTGGCGGATATTTTCGAAAGTTATCCCTTCTTTCCGCTGACTAATCTTAATTTAAACCTTCGCCACTTCCGGTTTTGCGATATACGTAACGGCAAAGACCTCAGGTCCTTTAAGTTTTTTTCTCCTTCCCGGTAGGTGTTCGAACTTGCCTGTCTTCTACAACTTTTTTTCCTCAACGCACACCTCTAAACACCCACGAAACGCCGACTACCAAGGCTAGAATATATATATATATATATATATATATATATATATATATATATTCATATATATATATATATATATATATATATATATGAATATATGTCTTTGTATATATGTATGCATGTGTATACATATATCAAATATTTGTAATAATGTGCATTCAGTACCGTTTCGTTGCATTACAACTTATCAATGTATTTAGACAAGCACTTATCCCTAGCCGTTGTTCGGACCTTCCACCATCGAGTTGACAATAGTCAGCTCCACCTAAAAGGCTACGAATTGGTGCCCGGAAATGTCACTCATCAAGTGCTAATTAAAGAAGCACTTACCCATCGCCTCACAGTTCTCATACTACTATTTTGCTGATGGGCGTCTGATTCTTAATATATAGAAAGAAATTATTAATATATATATATATATATATATATGTGTGTGTGTGTGTGTATATATGTATATATATATATATATATATATATATATTAATTACTTTAATTGTCACTTACATTCGCTATTTACAAGCAAGGTTTGTTTAAACATTCTGAATATGATTATAAGATATCGCCCAATTTTGTGTTTCATTCTATATATTTGTTCCCCTCAAGTTCGCTGTTGTTGTTTTGTTTTTCCGATATTTTAAGAAATCTTAACATCGTTTTTTTTTTCTTTTGTAATATTTAAACAGGTTTATTACGTTCGCGTATTTCTTTTTTATTATGTTTTGTTTTACTAACCCCACCTAAATACCTGGGGAACGTCTGGCATCCCCGCTATTATATAGAGGGGTAAATTGCGTCGAGCGTTTGTGTGTATGTACAGGAAAGTCTTGTTACATCGGAGTTCTCGCGTCGGTTTGATTCCGCGAGAAGTTTTCGCGTATTTTCCTGCTCGTAATATCTCAGATTCCCAAATAGACATCGTTTCTATCTTTTTTTTTTTTTTTTTTTTTTTGATTGGGTTATTTAAAATTTCTCTTCGTTCTTTAGTGTCGACTGTTTGTTTGCCGTTTTTGTATAAATAAAGAGAAACTATTCGAACGCAAACGCCTGGCCTTCGTGCCGGGTTGTACCTGTTCTATAATGGGTCCTTTCTAAGTGTAGTAGAAATCCTTCATACTGAAACAATTACTATTTATTTGAATATTGTCAGAAAGCTCAATTTTGAAAGGAGTTGGTTTCCCCCACATTAAAATCGACCTTGTGTTTAATTAACTTTCGTGCGAGGTTTAAAAACAACGCACTTTCCGCAAGTCACATTTTATTTTTGATCGGATACGTTAAATGTTAATGCTTTTGACTTCACGTCACGTCATTGAATAGCGATGAGACGTATGGTATTTTTTCACATTCTTCTCCGCCTTCGCTACAGGGGTTTTAGGCTGCCTACCTACTACCACATTTTTTTTTTACTGAACACACTCCAAACACCCGGGCAAGGTCGAACCCCCAGCTAATATATGTATATGATATATTTTTATTAAACGATATATATACATAAAAACTATACATATTTACCAAATGTAATGTACTACAAACCATAAGTGTCAATGATATTTAAATGATAATATTATATATGTATCCCTATAATTCTTATTTTATAATTAATTTATTATCATACAATTTGATTTCGTAATAGTCATTACTCTTTGTAACTATTGTAAACAGAAATTAATTTCAAAGATTAATGCAGAGCCATAGGTTGAAACCCAGAAAAATAAATTTAAAGGCCTCGGGCCAATCTATTAAGACAAGGCTAGGTGGTTAAGCGTGGCGGGAGAGGAATGCTGAATCTTCAACTGTATATTTAGTTAGTACTGTCTTCCATAGTTGTTGTCGTCTACCAAGGTTTGGGCCAACTATTACTCTTTTCCGGTTTTTAAGATGGAAACCGCAATTTTCAGACAATGCTCACTCAAAATTGTAGAACATCAACGTTTCTATCCACGGAACTACGGATACCGAAAGGCGATCAAGATTGGATTTTTTTGTTCTTATAAAGTGTTTTTTGTTATCTGATCTTCCATTGAGGATAATAGTCCGAGTATAAATAAATAAAATGTATAAATTACTCACCTAAATAGAATTTCAATAATTAAATAATATACAATCTACGTGAGTGGATTTTATATGAAAAATTACTTTGCAGTAAACATGGGTCGAATATTTTGTTTGTCAGAGTGTAGTCAGTTCCCAACAAATCACACTATTTTTGATAAAGTAAAAGTTGATCAGTAAATAAATAACTGTTTGTAATCCTGGCTATGAAAGAAAAATGACAAAAAATAAAGGAATGAATGCGTTAAATATGAAGGAGTATCGTAGAAAGAAAAATATGATAACCAATTGGGAAAATCAATTATAATTTACAAAACAGAAAATATACTCTATGTGTCTGTCTCCTCTAAATCTATTTATCTATGTATACACACAGACGTACACACACACACGCACACACCAACACATACATATATATATATATAAATACACACACACACACACACACATATATATATATATATATATATATATATATATATATATATATATCGTTATATTTTGGTCTACATGTTACACTAAATAAATTGAATGTCTGGGCGCATGGAATAAGTTCGATAAGTTTTTCACCGGTGAAAATTATCTACTGAGGGGGGTCTAAATTCAAAAAAATAAAAACGGCGTTTGACGCAGTGCAAATATATAATTATTGGTGAGACCTGTTTTGCCAGTTTTTTTTTCATACAGATAGAATCCAACTAGACTCGACAGCTATATATCCTGCTTTTAAGTTTCGTTAATACCTACCGATATATGTTTAGCTTTTCAACTTTCAACTATATATTCGGTATCGTGCAATAATCAATATGATATCGGGCCTATAATAATATCTACGCAATCTGCATGCATTAAATTATCATATTTAAGAGTAATGTACGTGTGCTACAATGCTGAGGTTAATCTACTATATATTAAGTACAATATAATAATCAATAGATAATTGGCTTTTTAATAAAATAATCGAAGGCTGCGAACTCTAAATTAATTAGAATATCATACATAAGTCAATGTTACGATTAAACAGCGACAAATGACCTGCTCGATTAGTCTTATATAATCGAATGAAAATACGTCTTATTTGTTAGCAACGACGATTTTCTGTATAAACTTAAACACTGTTATTCCTGTGTGAGTATGTGATAGAAAATACAAAATATGAACATGAATTCAACATTGTGCCGAAAGTCTGTTGATTTATCGATTTCCTAATCTTTTTCAGCTATTCAACGTATACTCATACAAAGAGTATTTTATGTTAAAATAAATGTCCCGTAATCTGGCTCGTTTCAAATTATGGGTCAATTATCAAGAAGACATTGTACAGCAATTTTGGAAGATCGATGTATGCATGTAAAATAATTCAATTTTTGCAGATCGATTACGGCATCCTCCAATAGATATATAAAAAATAAGCAACTGTTTTGGGCGTATTTAACACCTAATTTAAAGATATAAAATAAATAAATCGGTTATTTGTATGCAATTTATTTAACTTGTCGCGAAGTGCAACGTTGTTATATATTATCTAATTCAAGACCAGTCTCTCGATAAGTTGTTTCTACGGATTCGCAATCTTCTTTAAACAATGTTAATATCTGGTTCTGGTATGTCAGCTCATATGTAGGAGCTAGGCAGCCTGTTGATAGAAATAATTAGGTGTACTTCTATATAATATATTTTTTTTAATTTTTCGTTTGTTTTTATTATATATATATATATATATATATAATATATATATATATATATATATATATATATATATATATATATATACAATTAGATTCATTTTGCAGTCGGACTTCGGGGCGGTTTGCTTGATCTGTGTTGGTTAATAGAAATGCTTGTGTGCGGTGCGTTTGCTCAGTTGGTAGAGTGCTTGCCTCGCATGCAAGAGGCTCGGGTTTCGAATCCTGGCTTCAGATGTGTCTAACTGAGGAGGCCAAATGAGGGCGAAACTTGATTCTTGGACTTCGTTGAATGTCATGGCTCTTGTGGGCTGCGTTGCTGTTTGCCTGTGGAATTTATTATATACAATCTCTCACATTCTGAAAAGTATATATATATATATATATATATATATATACATACATATATGTAAGATTGTATTGCTTCGTGTTTCAAAAAATGACACACTAATATATTAAAATATGTCCGTGAACTTTATGTATAAAAGGTAGTACATCGGGAGCTATACGGATCTGGATTCGATGAAATGCTTTTTTCAGGCGCAGATTTTCAATCAATAACGATTTAAAATTACATAATAATGTTTGACCACATAGTGTTATATATAGGTTTTCTTAAAAGTGAGTCTTAGAAAGACAGTTTTATTAAGAGGGATGTTGTTGTAGAGGTCGTTGTTGTATGAGATAGATTGTTGTAAGAGAGATTGTTGTAGAGAGTCTTATTAAAGTGCAGTCTTAGAGAGTCTTATTGAGAGAGACATGTTGTAAGGGATTGTTGTAACAAGAGATTGTACGTCTTCTGATGAGATTCACATTTATAGAATGTTTATACTTAGATGTGTTGATGGAAGCTCTTAGGGTGAGAAAACAGTGTTCAGACCGTCTTAGTGTTAATATTGTGTATGTAATATGTGTATGTCAAGACATTTTAAAACACATGATATACAAGACATACAATAACAATTTTCACTTTACCTTTTGGTATAAGTACAACACAAAGACGACGTTTATAAAAACACATGATGGGTTTATTTCTTCTCCCGACCGGCTGCGGTTTTCTGAGTCAAAAATTCAAAGCTTCACATATTAAGTTTCAAAAGTGACCGTCCCGCTTCTAGACGATAAAATCCCAAACTCCAAACTATCCTCTGTCGTCTTCAAACTCCCGCTCTGTTTCTCCTCCTAGTTCTCTTAAGTTTCTAACTATATCTAAAACTTCCCATTTTTCCATGACGTCATACACATGTTAAAACATGTGTCTTCTTTCACGTGTTCTGGACATGAGTGTCCAAAACTTTTTCCTTTGTTTACAAAAGGAATTTTAACCTATATTCTCAGGAACCTATATTTCCAATATGATAAAAAACATGTTTATTAAATTATCTTGTAGCTGAATTATTCAATTGAATTTCATAACAGAATAGACACTGCACATTATTTTCTTAAAACTATTTCATCTCTCAGCTGAACAATCGTTTGTTTTACATTCCATTTTCTAATTCCCTCTCGTAATCTATTCCTAAACCTAATTTACGAGGTTTGAATTTCGTATATGCTATTTCATTTGGAGTTTAACTAAATCTCTTTATTTTTATACTTACATGTAAAGGGGGCAGTCCTTACCATGTAACATCCCTCCCTTCCATATTTCACAAAAAATGTATGCATTTTTAAATTTAGTACATTTTAATTTTCTACATTTACACAACCACACAACTAGGAAAGAGCAGGCTAAAATAAATCTCTTTCAGTCAGCCGACTCTACAATTATTATATTTTTCTAAGATCAGAACCTTTCTGATCTTCTTGGCATTTACTTTTTGGGTGTAGGGTCTTTACGTATGATTCACATCAGCTACTTTTCAGCCACCCATATGCCGCAAATCAGAGGTTTCCACCTCCATCGAAATTGACGACTTCATTCGTCCAAAAAGTGTCCTGATCGTCTCTTTCCGCATGGTTAGTCTTATCAAGTATGTTTTTTTTTATTCTATAACTATCTTATACGGGACATACCAAAGCTTCTTGGTTGGCTTTAACTATCAAGATATACCTTTTTTTCTCTCATACGGATGCACTCGGATTTCCTTGCTTGGATTCTTGAAACTTCGACGAGGATTTAGTAATATCACCCCTAACTAACTAACACCTTTTGCGCCACAACACCTAAATTGCGCCTAAATTCTATCTAATTGACCGATTTTTTGTGATTTTTTTCTCTCACCAGAGCTTCCAAAATCCAGCAGATATATCCCACATTCATGCGTCCGTAAAAATACAAGGTTATATCTTTCTTACCTAATCTACGGCATATTTTTTGCCTGTCTCTTACTTCATTAAGCTATATGTGATTGCCTCGGGACTGCCTATCATCGGTTTACTGGTCCCCTTAAGAATTTTCGTATACTTTCCAACGCTTGGTTATTAATTAAGTGAAGTCTTACCACTTGCGTGGAGTCGTTACGTGCAACCAGCTTATTTTAAGCACTTAATTAACCAGGTTCCCAAATTTTTCGAATATGGGCACATCTTGTGCTTATCAATCCCTTCCAAGTCATTTTTCTTGGAATAAAATTATAGGATCTCTAAAAAAAAAACAATGCTAAAAAAACATCTTTCTTTATCACATCTAAAAACTCTCTTAATACCCATTTACGAAATTTAATTATTGTGCCTCTTCTAAAATTCTAACTGAATATGTAAGCCAACCATTCGTCTTAACTAGTTTATTTTCTCCTAGACTGTTTAAATCTAATGTATATTTACTGATGACTTTGAATTCTTGCTGTGAAAATCAATAACATTTACATTAAGTATAAATTTACAATATTGTTTAAAACACATTTTCAAAAGAAACTACCTTAATACATTTAAACATTTTGCGACAAAACACAAAAAATAAAAATAAAAATTCGTTACATTATACATTTCAAAAGTTCGTTAACACAAAACAAAAAATTGCCCCTTTTTCAAAGAGCAGAAAAATTTAAACACACTAAAAAGCCGAAAATTATTCACAATTTGATCTTCATTTCTGCATCCTTCTTTTTTCTACAGCGAATTTTATTTTATTTATTTATTAATTTATTCATTCTTCCTTTTAATACTCGAGAATTTTAAATGTACTTTCGACTTTTGACACTAACTTGTTATTTATTATGATTGACAGTTTCTCTGAACAATTCAGACATTAACACACAGTTTTATGAATGATACACATTTTCTATTTTTGTGCGACCGTGTTTTTCATTTTATTTATGAATGAAATATTCGTGGGTAGATTTTATTTAACTGACCGTATCTCTTTTATCATTCATTAAGTCATATCGGCCGTTTTCCTTTAATATTTTCTTGTAATTTACGAGGTTCGAATCTCGTCTATGCTATTTCATTTTGATTTTAACTAAATCTCTTTATTTTTATACATACATTAAAAGTGGACAGCCCTTATCATGTAACAATAGAACGAGTATTTAGGAGATTATTACTAACGCTATCGCCTTTATACTGATTAGCTTTTACTTTGATTACACCTATGTAACAAATAATCGAATATTGAATTTAGTCATCTTTTTTTTACAATATGTTCTTATACACGTAAGTTGCTTGTGTCAGATAATGGCACTTTATTAAAATTATCATTTGGTGCATTTCATAATCAGCTATTGTTTTTGTGACAAGATGCACCATTTTTAAAGTAATTCTTCCGTTCATACCGTGTTATTAGTTATTAGTTATCGAATATTTAGATATAAGGTCAATTTTGTTTATTCCGTTTAATGCTAGCGAATTGATATAAAGAGAAAGAGAGAGAGAGAGGAGAGAGAGGGATATATTTGAGTTATAGTGTAGAAACGTTGACCGGAAATCAAGATCAGCTGATTGGATTGCGTGTGAGCCATGTGATCAGGTTAGCTGAATCGAGGAGATTTGGTTGCGACTTGGACGAGAGCGGACGGTTTCGCCGTTTTCTCTTCCCTTTCGCTGCGGGTTGGGAACGAACGCTGACGTGGTAGAAAGACCTAGAAGGAGAAACCACAGGCGAAATTCACTTTCCTTACTTCTGTGAACAAACTGGAAAGTGAATAAAAAAATATATAACCAATTTCTTGTCTTGGTGTGAAATAAATCTTCGTCCCCCAAAACAGGTATCAAGTCTCCCTCCCAGACGAGCATTTCCAGATGGGCCAACAAAATGGCAGAAGATATGTTCAAATGACATGTCACACACACATTCACACTTAAAAGCATATTAACATATGTAATAGAAAGACTACTAGCCGATCACACACAGAACTACATTAACTCTGGTAAGATAATTAAACATTCAATCCTTTATATATAGACACGTTTTAATATATCATCTCCATTCTAATTTCAACCAATATACAACAAACTCTCATTTTATGATAAGATAACGTAACATTAAAATTTTTGGACGTTTGTTACTAATGCTGTTGTTTCCTGCATATGCTGTTAATGTACATTTTTTGGCAAACATGCATTTTGATACACACCGATATCCAACATTATAAGTCTATGAAAAACAAC
Source organism: Euprymna scolopes (assembly GCF_053919585.1). Taxonomy (NCBI): domain Eukaryota; kingdom Metazoa; phylum Mollusca; class Cephalopoda; order Sepiida; family Sepiolidae; genus Euprymna; species Euprymna scolopes. Next base: position 79,427,382 of record NC_136512.1, on the reverse strand, counting down.
TAAAAGGTTGCACGTGTATAAAAATAGTTGATAACGCTGTGTTAAGTTTGTAAAGAATATAATGATCGCTTGTTGCCTTCCTCCTATTTAGCATGTCTCGTCATTATCATTTGAAGGTTCATACATATAAATATCATTTCAATAATATTTAACAAACGATAACAAGGAAATCTCTATATTATATTTAGCCGTCAATACATATATATATTTAAAGTGAAGCATTTCTCAATTAATTAGGCGATCACAAACGTGAATACGCGCACACACCTGCCACACCTGAAACTTTTCAGCAGACAATCACACAGACTAAATTTATACAACGCATCATTGAAGCTTTCAAACACACAAAAGGCCACAAAGAAAAGAGAATGATTCTACTTTTGAATAATTGACGCGCCGCCATTGTTTGTCGGACTTAGAAACGGACGTGCGTGTTTCTTTCGCCTGAACGGAGCCATAGTTCGCGCTCTAAACTGTTAACGATAAACGAATATGACGGTGGTCGCCCAGTCAATGATTGATCGCGATTCCGTAGCTCACAGAAAAGATCTACAGAAGACCGGAATTCGAATATTGCGAAAAACAAAACTAAAGTGTTCTCTTTCAAATCGCCTGTATCCGTGGTCGTGTATAATTGTACCATTGAAATTGACTTTAATAACTCGCTCCAGAAAGAGAGAAATGTTTCGACTTTGGGCAGAAACTAGAATAGAAATTGAGTGGTATCCGAAAATATTACTATCTTCATATGTAAACGTTCCTTAATCAATTACGAAATTGCCAGAAATTGATGTTCGTAAGCTGTTTAATGGTAACATATCTATTTCCACTTAAAGTAATGGAATAATTTTCAAAAACAAAAACTGAGATTCGAGTAGGTTCGGTTATAAAATTCATGCAAGAACCAGTAAGCTAGTTTCCTTAGTTGGTAGGAAAGTCAACGGCTTTTCACTGTCGGAGGCAGCCTGTCGTTCAAGTCCTACATTTCGACGTTGATGCATTTGTAAAACCTTGTAAGATTATCTAGCAGTGTTTGATAATTCGTCTGGAAGTATAAATATAGACAGTTTTATTGTTGAGAGGAAACCAGAAAAACGCACCAACTTCTGTAAAAAAAACAAACAAAGAAAAAAACCAAGTAAATTAATGAAACATCCGAGATTCCAAAGAATGTGACGCAAACGTGCGATAATATCTCAATAAATATTGTTTAACAAGTATGTTTTCTAATCATTTGGTCATCATTTGTGCAGCATGTATCTAATACAATATTAAACTCTAATTATTTGTTAATTCGGAAGATGAAATACAGTTAATTATAATAAGTATAATCAAAAATATGTTCTGCTCGCTCCTGAATGTGTCGTCTTTTATAATTTCAACATACAAGTTTTCTTAAATAAGTTTCAAGAATATTTCCTATAAGTTATTTTACTGATAGAAGTTATTGATTGACACAGAAAACTCTATCCACATCGAAGTAATATACTTCGGTTTCAATGCACTTGTTGAACCGTTCCAACAACTTATGGAAGGCTCTATGTACGTCCTCTTGTGTGAACTGTTCAATGACCCTCGTAACAGCCTATTTCATCTTCTCGTTTGTCTCATAATGCCACCCTCTAATGTTTTCTTTTTCTTAGAGATTAATACAAACGTCACAAAGAACAATGTCTTGAATATAGGAAGGGTGCAGAACAGTCTTGGTGCCAGTGACAACGTATTCCTTTCTAATCTTCTCTGATAACCCTTAGGACAATATTCCCGTAAGTTTTCTGCATTTTTAGTTTCTCGCGAATATATGTGTACACAGTCCCCACACTGATATCGATCTGTGTTATCATTTTAGCTGTAGAGACACGACAACTTCATCCATAACCTTCTATATTTTTCCAATCAACTCTGTTTTCTATAATCCTTACACATCTCTAATCATCTCTCACAAACCCCCTGCCTTCTTTGAATATTTTATGCCACTAAACTGATGCTCATTTCATGAATGATGATCTAAAAAAAAGGCTGAAGTATTTCATACGTTTCTTTGTCATTTTCCCATGTTTAAAACATAATTTCATGCACCATGTTTTTCTGAAGTGTCCTCACGTCCAGATTGCATTTTTGAAATTCGCTGTGATAATAATGCTATAGTATTATTTATTGATATTTCTCATATAGTTTTTTTTCATTGGAAGATGAAATAATAATACTAATTGCTCCCGTATCTTATAACATGTATAGCAATAGCATTCTGAATTTTGCTGAGCTTAAGACAATTATAAATGCCTGTAAAAATAAGTATGGCTCCACGTAGATAATTAATTCACTGGAGAAAATATTGCCTTTTAATGACGCAGAAAATGGGAACATGATCGAAAAGTCCTGTCAAGCTTATGGGATTTCATTTCTTAATTGATAGAATGTGCCTCCTGGTTTTCCATAAAGTATTCAAGTTACACCCTTTAGCACGCTTATACCAATTCACACTTTCCGGCAAAATATCTTGTTGTTCTGATCTGTCGTAACAGATAATTTGGGTGAAAATATCTCATGACTAATTAAACTTCATATGAAAAAAAAAAACAGGAAGACGGTAGAATGCTTACTACGGGATAACAGATTAAGGAAACAAGATTTATTGATAAAAAACACTAAACGTTCCCCTGGTCTTATAAATAATAGAAAGGCACTGAGATGTGTTCATGGTCTTGACCTCTGCTTTGCTTCGAGAGGCAATGGACACCTTTTATAAAAGCGTCTGCGCATGAAATAAAAAAATGTAAGCGTTGTAATATCGCATACCTTAGTGTTCTTGAGTCTGTATTGTCTAATTCCTGTTATACCAAGTACACAGTACGCGGGAAAACAATGTGAACATATGTTGAGAACAAGACCAAGGCTTTGTATACAAAAATAGACACCCATTTATTTCTTGCCAAGCTAAACGCTGCTAAACTTCAGTGGTATAACATGAACAGGCGCGTCAACGTGATGAGCAGCATAATGAGGCATAAAGGCACACTAACTCAACTGTCTGCGTAAAAAAACAATATTTATTCATCCATAACACAGTGTCAGAGTTATAAATTACTAGTGGATATATCTGTTACAGGATCTTTTTTTACTTTAAATCTTCTTAGTCTCATAACATATAAGCGTTATTTTTTGTATTTAAGCGATATAGTACTCTTATCATATGTAAAAACATCCTTAGCTCAGATGGTACGAAACCAAACGCTATGCCATATTCAATGTATGCTCATCTCTCCAGGGAATGCCATTAGCAAAATAATTAATACGGTTTGATATAATGTTACTATTACAACACATACCTACCAAATATACCAAAATTTAAATGTTTTGTTGAGGACATAGAGAAAAAGGCGCTGAAACAAATATAATATATGATATTTTGGCATCCGAATGGAGCAATATTCCTTGAATAGAATGAGATAATGTTATTAGATTCAAAATTGGTTTGAAAGGTAATTCCAATTCTCTTTAATATAGCATTCAAAATAATTGGTAATGATCCTTTGGGAATGGGCAATTATGGATTTATTCTGATTCATTATTTGGTGGTGCAGGATCCGCCTTCTAGTATGCAGTAAAATACAATAATTTAAATAAACATTATAATAAGATATATATTCTTGATAAAATCAAGATGGTTAGAATTCTAACATGGTCAGATCAGATAAGGATTTTTTTTAAAAATGTGTATATAAGTAAGAGTAAAAGATACACAAAAAAATTTAAAGAGAAAATGAAAGAAAGATAAAAGATAAAGAGTTTAAAAATATACGGTATGTTATTTTTTTTAACTGTTCAGGAATATTTCTCTGTGTGTCAAATTAAATGAAGAAATGAATAGTATATAATAAAAACTCTTCTTTATATCATACAGTTTTTAAATCAGAGGGAGGACAGAAAGGAAGTGTAAAGAAACGGAAAACTCTGTAATAGATGTTAGTGAAAGTTATTCAGAATTGGGCGCGAAAATACATCGAAATAAATGGTGAGAGTGGGAAAGAAGTCTATAAGGAAGGGAAAATTTGGGGGATTGCTTATAACGGTAGATGTGACTATATATGAGCTAAAATTTATATATTCAAATTATCGGCTGAAGTAACGCTAATAAACAAAAAAGAAATTTAAAATGTCACATATTATAATAATAGAACGTGAATGGGAGTGAACTTTATTAGTAATACAACTATATATTTAGATAACCTACGAGATTGCCTATAAGGGCAGATGTGACTATATATGAGCTAAAATTTATATATCAAAATTATCGGCTGAAGTAACGTTAATAAACTAAAAAAGAAATTTAAAATTTCATATATTAAAATATAAGAACGTCAATAGGAGTAAAAATTGTTAGCAATACAACTATATATTTAGATAACCTACGGAACTCCATAAGACTTCATAACATCTTAAATGAATAAATTACTGATAAATTAATCGTGTAGGTTAAAAATGTCATATTTATCAACTAGATATGATGATACTTAAATAAAACAAACTGAAAGATTTAAAAAAATGAATGATATTATAACAGAAATTATGACTATTATAAATATACATATTTATATAAGAGTAGACGATGAATTTATGTTGAAATATTTTAAAGTAATTATATCTCAGTTTTTATGTTAAGGTTATTTGTTTTATTAAAGTCTATCCAGTAAGTATAAGTATTTTATTTAGATGAATGGGGGATGGTTAGTTCGGGATCTCTTTCTTGCAGGAGAGAGCAGATCTTAGAATGATAAATAAGATGAGTTCTAGCTGAGCGAATGAAGATTTTATTTCCATGTATAATGAGGAAAGTAGTTCATAGACATATTAATGAATGTTATGATTGAATATACCAATTATGAGTTGAAAGAAGAAAATTAAGAAGGAGTCCTTAATATCGCTACAATATATGTGTTTGGATAAAATTTAATAGGTTTACTAACAGTGAAATTTAAAGAGCACATAATTATCTTCTTTTAAATAGGATTCAGCACATATCTGGGCTTAGTGGCTACCCGAAGAAAAGGGTTAAAGTAGTAAATGGGGCGATATCACAATAATAATTAGTAGCGTAAATTTTGTAAATTTGATTACTTAAACGGAACATCAATAAGTTTTTTTTGTTTGTTTTAGACTTGAAGGCGATCGTATTACAGTCAGCTGGAAAGCAAGCACACGGAAGTTAGTTCCACATTGTACAGTTCTAAGAAAGAAGATTTGATCATGGAATCTACAATTAGGGTAAGGAACAGATAAATTGTGGGGAAAATTATTGATAGCTGAGAAAGGACATCCCATACAAGGCTACGTATTCTATATTGAACTCTGTCAAAGCTGTAAAACGGCTTTCTATAAACAATTGTCCAGGTCTGGAAACAATACTCCATTTTTCACGCACCTGGCTGTATATAAGTAGAGAATTACATCAGCAGTGAAACATCTATTAGATCCATATAAAGACCCCACCATTTTTCCCGCGATTTTTGGCAACGGATTTGATGTACGTGGTCCATTTCAGATTAGGAGTAAAGGTTAGGCGCATATGCTTTTAAAAACATGGAACCTTCCCAATACGATAGCTATTTATTTTTATTGACGCCAGATGGGAATCTGCGCTTTGATAATGCAAAGATAGAAGATTTGTTTAAGGTACATTAAACGTAACAAGCGACTACTTCCCTCGTTGTACAACGTTCTAATTATCAGAGGAGAGAGAATTGCAGAGAACTTTGTTGTTTACGGCCTTGTATGTGATGTTATAGATTCAATACCCTGTCAATGACTTTTGATATGTAAAAAGCAATTGCCCTAGAAAGAAAGCCTTCGTCGAGAGATTAGCTAATTCTATGAGATATAACCGTAAGCACATCTGTTGTGGATCTAGTGGAAGGAAATTGCATGCAACTGAGAAGGTTATTTTTTCTGATACTGTTGACTACTTCTCTATTTAACACAGATTCGAGGCGCTTGCTCATAACGCAAAGAGGACTTATTAGTCTGTATTGAGAGAGAGATGACCGATCGATTGAATTCGTAAAAACAGAGAAAACTGATGACATTTTCCAGGGTACTAGGAAGCCAATCTCCTTAAGGCAACGCTTAAACTGCGTTGTAAGTATGTGAACTAGTTCTGTCTGAAGCCTTTTCAGCAGTATAATTGGAATACTATCAGGGCCAGTTACTTTACTGGAATCAAGATTTTTTATTAGCTTGGAAACATCACGCATGTCGCCTAGAGTGTTTTCTGATACAGGAGGAAATACACGGGGTTGGGTGCCTTAGTCGTATAGGGCAGAATAAGCTGCAAAGATCGTGGCAAAGGGTTTGATGTTGTCTGATGCTGAAGAGATTACCTCAGGTTCATTGATGGTATATGGGATAGAGCACACGCTTCTCCACAGGATACTGTTCGCTATTTATCAAACATGGTGGGGAACAATCCCCTGCGCAGTCACTTTAAATTTGTCGGACTGAGCATACAACGCTTTCTACTCTTTTACAGTCGTCACTGGCAGTCCTGTATTCGGCTTTAATCTAATTACATCTGTGTTGTTGAAAGCAACTAAAACGTGATTTCTGTGCGCAATGGCAGCAGCACATTCCGGGGAGAACCATGGCTGGCTGTAAAGATTTCTGGAATTTTTCGAAGAGGTGAGACACTCTATACTTCTAATTTACGTATCCGTCAGATCGGATACTATAGAGGACACATCTTATTTAAACACTGGACGTGTGGGTCGACCTGATATATATATATATATATATATATATATATATATATATATATATATATATATATATATACGGAAACTATACCAATCAGCGATAGAGTATCGATATACTGTTCGTTGGAGCGGCACGTCTGAAAACATATAACATTTCGTTTTATCCTAACTGATACAAAAGCCTGGTCGGAAGATCTCAGTGTGGACAGAACGGAAGATGCGCAGAGCTGAGGGCAAGTTGTGAGAAAATTGTCCATGCTACCTGTATACTGATCCTCAGTGTTGAGCTCACAGGTAAGTTTTCAATGAACGAATAGTGATGAACTTCTCCTCCCTATTTGTCTGTTTAAAGTTAAGTCCCCAAAGTTTAAGTTACGCGAAAAATGAGCGGACCGGATGTGGTTAATTTTTTTTCTGATACGCTGCAAATAAAAGTAACTCCGCTATTGTATTGGTGACAGATCCCACCTATCACTTGTAACATGTAAGTATGCAATTGGATCCATATAAAAGAAGAATTATTCATTAGGTTGTTGTAAAAATAATGCCGTTTTCTGAAATTCAACTATATGCGAGGGTAAATCAAAAAGTTTTAAGACAAGTGATATAAATTCAATCTAAATGAAAATAGGGCAACAAAACAAGGTTTAATTGCACTACTGATTACTTAACAACAAATTTGACAAGTTACAGCATTCTAAATCTTTTATTCTTTTTTTCAGATAATATTTTATAATATTAACTTTTTGACAGTCCAAAATGAGCCAATTTGAAGTTCGTGCAAACATTAACTTTCTAACACAACTGGAATGGAAACCGACGGAAATCATTAAAGCTCTACAAAATGTTTATGGAGACTCGTCACCTTCTAGAGTTGTTGTTTATCGTTGGATCAGACGATTCAAGGATGGTAGGAATGATCTTCAATATGACCAAAGAGAAGGTAGGCCTTTAACATAAAAAAATGCTAAAAACATCGAGCTTGTCCGGAATCTTGTTGAAGAAGATCGGAGAATAACAGTGAATGAGATTGCTAAGGAGCTTGACATTTCATTTGATTCAACCTTTTCAATTCTGAAATAAGATCTTGGTCTGAGTAAGCTTTCTGCTCGTTGGGTGCCTAAAGCGTTGCAGCAGAATCAGTTGAATCTGACATCAGATCTTTCATTGGCCCTTCTGACTAGAATTGAAGTAAATGATGCAAACATTTTTGAACGGGTCATAACCGGTGATGAAACATGGATTTACCTGTACGATCCAGAAAGCAAAGTTCAGTCAAAACAATGGTTATCAAGAGGATCAGCAGGCCCGCTCAAGTTCAAACCAGAAACGTAAGCTCAAAAAATAATGGCAACAGTTTTTTGGGGATAAAGATGGAATCGTTTTATTAGATTTTCTTGAAGGACAGAAAACTATCACCGCAAGCTATTACGAAGGAGTTTGGAGAAAGCTGAAGACTTCATTGGCTAAGAAATGACGAGGACAGCTCCATCGTCAAATTCTGTTTCATGATGACAACGCTGCAGCACACACGGCAAAGACTGTAAGAACAATTTTAGGTTAGTTTCGCTGGAAAATCCTTTCACACCCTCCCTATAGTCCTGATTTAGCGCCTAGTGATTTCTTCCTATTTCCAAAACTGAAGAAACATTTGAAAGGAATAAGATTTCAATCCATGAATTAAGCAAAGAAAGAGTTTTTGACCTGGTTCACTAGACAAGTTCCAGAATTTTATGAAGAAGGAATTTATCGATCGAAACATCGCTTACAGAAGTGTATTGTATTAGGCGGATCGTATGTAGAAAAATAAAGTTTTCAACTTCCATAAATAAAGTTTTTCTTCAATTTGTCTCAGAACTTTTTGATTTACCCTCGTATATATATATATATATATATATATATATATATATATGTACATATATATTATTATAAATAGACAAAATTACATTTGCACCAACTTTATGAAAACAAGAAAAAATCGATTAATCACTTTGTAAGCTTCATAGTGTATATGAGTTTTTGTACAAGAGAATATATTAGGATTGAGTATGTTTAGTAAGTAGTATATAGCGTAGAATACTTTTTTTTATTATATAATGTAAAATTATCCATTTATTTAAAATTGACTGTATTTAAATTTTCTCTTTTGTTTGATATATGCATCGTAAGTGTAAGAAAAATGATTATTTTTACTGCAAAGCTTAGAAAATTAAAAGCAATTCGATGTTTTATTATTTGTTTCAAATTCAATAAATATGGCGTCTTGTTTTTGGTCGTAATATTGTATGTCTTGACTTCACTGGTGATACAAATCATACGTTATCTGCGTACAGTTCCCTCCATAACATATTGCACGTTATGTTCAGAACTTTCAATAGGAATTATTCCATTATATCTAAATTAAAAATATATATAACAAAACATATCATTGTTTTAAGTCTCTGAATATTTTACTTTTAGTTTTATTTAATATTTATTTTATTTTTTATATTTTAAAATTGTATTCATCTTTATTCTTAAACGGCCGATACATATATCTGATTTGAACATTTTAGAATTTCAACTAGCTTGATTTTAACAAGATTGTTTCGCTATTTGTAATACTTATTGTAAACAGTTGTATTTTACTTTATGAAAGAGAACGTCTTTCGATGAGGATTCTTTACAGATCGTGCATCATTAAAAAGGAGGCAGAACAAATCTATACTTTTTCTTGAAAGTTGATTTCTTCAAACAGTTTTGAATCTAGTAACATTATTCTATTTAATTCAAGGATTACTATTCTATTTGGATACTATTTTTATTTAAACTTTTATTTTCTTTCTGTATGCTCCTTAAAATGATTTACTATTAAATATATTCCAAACAAACAAAACAACAGCAAAATTTAATCAAATCTGATTTAATGTTTTGCTAAGGAAATTCCTCTAAGAAGACTAGCCTACATCGAAAATCCATAGATTAACGAAATTATTTTGTATTGCATTCGTTTTCAAATATGTTTTATTTAGAAAAAATATTTCCTGAATGGAATTTTAATATACAAATGAATATATATATATATATATATATATATATGTATATATATATATATATATATATATATATATATATATATATATATATATATATATACTAGAATTTCGGTCCGGCGTTTTCCGGTTGGTTGGATGTGTCTGTTGAACAAAAAATGTGGAAGTAGGAAGGCAGGATCGAACCTGTACCGCGAAGGCAGAAAAGATAGGGGTAAAAACCTTACGTCTATGCTGTTACGACAACCGCCAAACCGGATGTGACATTTTAAAGGCTCGACCATCTAAAGGAGGGGATTACTTTATAAAAATATCGGAGAAAAAAGTGACCCCCCCTGTAGAAAAGTGCCTAGTGGAAGGGGAAGATAATAAGGTGTTTAGCCAATTTTTCGATATTTGTCGTATGGATAGTAGAACTTCAAAACAGTACTGACCTTGGTAAAATCAGTCGCTTCTATTAAAAGTTGGAAAATACCACAGAGGTCAATTTTTTTCAAAATTTGACCCCAATTATGACCCACTAACATTTATTGTCTTGGGTTAACATAAAGTTATTAAGTTAGATCCATGTCCAAGGCACCTGTGACTAAAATCTCTAGTGTATAGACCCAACATTGCCGGAGGAGTTTGGTAGAGATCCCAAAGGCCAAAACGTCGAACTTTGACCGCTTAATCGCCAAATTTCTGGCCAAAACCCGAACACATAGTTAGCCAATCAGCTAGCCTAGATTTAAAACAGATATGAAGGTAAATATCCAGACTAACTAGAGCACACACAAAGGAACAGGTCAACTAGAGATAAAATAGGCCTTTGTCTGATAAATGCATGCTAATTAGCTGATAGGAAGAGCGCGGTGTATACTAGAAAGCTGATTGGCTAACTAAGATCTCAATAGAAAATGCGCATATAAAAACGACAAACAACCGCAGAATTTGCGCATAAGCCTGAAGAATCCTTTAAATGCAGATAAGGCAACACATATTTTTATTATATGATTATTTTTATTAGTTATTATTTTTTATTTTCTTCTTCTACTTTTAAGGCCTTATTTAGTCAGACGGACGCAAAATGCTTAAACACACCGCTTCTAAAGAATGTTTTATTTGCGAAAAGAAGATGGTTTCCTTCTGATGCTAAATAATTTATCAGAAACGCATTGGTATTCGTCTTAATTGAGTCGTAGAATTCACATGTCTTATTCGTATCAGACAAAGACTCATGGGCTAAACTTGTGGATTCTACAATTAATCGGAGTTTGTACATATGCAGTTAATGAAACAGGGCTCGAAGTTCCTGTAGATCATACGTTCTTTATCTCTGTAAGAAATTTACTAATAGTGTGTGTTGGGATTTTTACGTATAGGTAAATAGAATGTGCAAACTCCTAACGGAACGGATTAGCAGTTTAAGTGTTTAAGTTCAAACTAAATTCCTCCCACACATATAACGGAATTTAACAAGAGATGATGTACACCTGCATGTTGTCCCCCAGTAATTAATAAATAAAATCAAAATAAATTCTGGCGAAGAAAATCACCGGAAATAACAAAAATAACTCTTAACGAGTCATTTGATTTGATAATCATTACCATATATATACCATGATAATTATATATAAATATATATATATATATATATATATATATATATATATACGAAAAAACAATTAATAAAACATGTGCAAAACACTTTGAAATGAGTTAAAAATATATTTAATCAGCAAAGAAAACACCTGATAAGTGGATATTCCTTAATCCGGGAGTTTCGAAGAAATACTTTCCTACTCATCAGAGGGTAAGAATTAGCAAAATACCGGATCGGATTTTGCATGAGAAACGGTATTTAATGACACAACAAGTAAGTTAAAGATATTACTTGAAAACAAAAACAGTGACGCAAAGGGAATATGGTTAAGAAAAAGGTGATTACACATGGATGGATAGTCTGGTGGAAGATAATAATCCAGTGACGGTAAAATCCAAATGTATAACTTCAAAAATATATATACATGTGTATATATAAATATACACGTACACATAAATATATACATGCGTTTACAAATGTATATATATATATATATATATGTGTGTGTGTGTGGGTGTATGTGTGTGCGTGTGAGAGTAAGTGTGCGTCTGTTTCTATTAAACACATAATATATTTTGTTCAAATAAATTTAAAACAATTTTCAATAAGTGATCAAGAATGCGATATTGTTTAATATACATTAACTTTGCGTATATAAGAATGCATATATATATATATATGCGTTTGTGTGTATGTGTGGGTGTGTACCATCTAAGATGTTGTAAACAATGTTTGCAATCCACCGTTCTTTGAATTTATCGTTAATTTACAATATTCACATTAGTTTGTAGTGATTATGCTTCCGAGAAAAATAATTAATCTTTACATTGCAAATGAATTTGCCATCGAATTTCTATTAACTGTGTTTTGCCACGAATGCTACGCTAGTGTTACAATCTGAGACATTGCCAGATCAAAGTCATACTGAATTTTATAAAAAAATATATATATATTTGCAAGCAGAATTATATAAAAATATTGTTCGTGACTTGGTGTGATGGAAATTGGACTCAGAATAAACTTTTCAACATGGCGTCCATTTGGATAAAAAAAAAATGATCGTGTTTCTCGAAAGTTATTAAATGATTAAATTCGTGACTCTTTTATTTCAACTCTTCCAAAGGCAATGTTCTACATCGGGGAAACCATTTATTTTAGGAAAGATAAAAATTGCCATTTCATTCAATTAATACAATCTTATTATTTTGTACACTTCAATTTCAGTATATATTTATATATATGTGTGTGTGTGTGTGTGTGTGTGTGTGCGTGTTCATATGTCTCTATGCATAAACACATATATTAGTGTTACATATAGCACTACTTATTATAAGGCTTATACTCATGAGGTCACGTTTATTATTTAATAATATATGCACACATATACACCCACACACACACACACACACGCGGACACACATACACACACACACACACACATATATATATATATATATATATATATATATATATATACATATATATATATAAAGAGAGTGAGATAGACAGAAAGAGAGGACTAATTAATCCTTTATATATGTACTAGTAAGAGTTATCTAACATTCCCCGGGCTTGAATTATGACGAACAGATGTTTCACTATCCCATATTTTTAGTGTCATCCAAAATCTATGTTCTAAAATATCGACTAATTCCGTTGATTTAGTTGAGGACCTATCGCAGTGATCCGGGAGTACCTTCACATGCTTCCCCACGCTGTTTTAGTCCACAATGAAATTAAAGCTCCACAGCCCTGTAGAGAACATTGTGTTTATTTTATTAAAACATTTTATACATATTTATATTATATTCTGTATATATATATATATATATATATATATATATATATATATATATATATATATATATATTGGGTCACCCTGTACACACACACACTCACACATTCTCACACACACACCCATATATATATAATTATATGTATATATGTATGTGCATATATACATATCTATATATATACAAACACGCGCGCACACACACACACACACACATATATATGTATATATAATTGCTTAAATTAAGGTTAAAGTTCAAAAGTCATCTATCATGCTTCCATCATGATTAAAACAGAAACGTTCATTACAAATGCGCCCAATCCATATCAAAAAACCTAATTTTATATGTTAGTTTTCATAAAATGTGATCCCGCTTTTTCTGGAACGAATACACACACACACACACACACACACACACACACACACACACACACACACACATATATATATATATATATATATATATATATATATATATATATATATATATGTGCATTTTCATTATATACAAGCCTTGCGTTGCCTGGGGTTGTTTTCTGAGTATGTTGGGCAAAAAAATATAATTAATTAAAAAAATTGATAGTACATAGTCAGGCTCGAACCCATACCGAGAAAGAGGAAAAGAACGTGAAAAAACGTGACGTAATATTCGTTGCACCCATTGACAAACGGGAGTGACTAAGGTTTTAATTAAAACTAGTGATTCGGAATTATACCCGAAAAAAAGCGACTTTTCCTTGTAGAAAAGCTTTAAAACGATTCCAGTCTCGTGAAAATATGTCGCCTCTTTCAGAAGTTTAATGCACACATACAAACATGAATAAATACATAAATTAAAACAGGTGAGATTTATATTATAAATAATTTATTTTTAGAACCATTATAAATTACATATGTGCACACATAGTTCAACTACAATTATATTTAGAATTCAAAATATTCCAGGCACAAACTCAACTTAATCTTTAATTCAGTGACTTTGTATGTGTATGTACTATGGAAAATTCTCTACCAAATTCATTTAAATAGTATTGCTCTACAGAGTTGAAGCTATATATATATATATATATATATATATATATATGTATATATATATGTGTGTGTGTGTATGTGTGTTGAATATATATATATATACATAAATATATATATATATATATATATATATATATATATATATATCATCAGTGGTGAAAAAAATGGGACTAGATTGCTTAATATGTAGCAAGAGACTTTATTGCTGTGAATCTAGAATGAATTTACATATTGTTTCGGCTGGGAAGATATCCTTTGAACATGAGGAGCGATCCGACCACCTTCGTCAGAATTCATAGATGGCGTCAATCTGTGAATTCTGCCGAAGCTGGTCGGATCGCTCCTTATCTTCTACCGATATCTCCATAGCGGAAACAATATGCAAATTTATTCTGGACACAAAGCAATATATTTCATATATATATATATATATATATATATATATATATATATATATATATATATATATATATATATGTATATATATATGTAGGGTTCTTGTACCACAGGAATCTTTGGATATGGATTTAACCTTCAAAAATAGCTAGCAAAAGGTTTAAATGGAGACAAATACAGTGGACCTTTGCAGTCGCGTAAATTCTGAGAATGCATTCATCGTTTTGTTCCCAAGGTTTTGCTTTGTTCAATTACGTCGACTACATTGATTCTATTTATATAATTAATTTATTTGTAAAATATGTTCGATAAATGTTTGAACACTAAAATTACACATTCACAAAACATAAGCCTGAAGCCCTTTTAAGAAACTGGGGAAGAGTGGAAGTGTAGTGTATCTCTATTTTTTTAATTGTTGTACATGAGTGCGTGAATGTATATACATTTGGTTTTATACTGATGATATCGACAGTTAAGAGAGTAAACGCCCATCAAAAAGAGAACTTAATTGGGCAGTGGACGCCCTTGTTTTAACGCGTCACGTGCACGCTGTTTCGCCTGATGTTTTCCCTGTCCTTTAATTTATCTATCTCAAAACGGAACTACGGATGATGATGGGCTAAAAACATAACTAAGTCTTGATTGAGTTGTTGCTTTTGTTTTTTTTTTGTGTTTTTGTGTGTCGATCTGAAAAATGGCACCGAAATATACAGGGTGTCTGTAAAGTTACTATACAATTGTTTTATTAAATAAACCTGTAAAAAATAAATATTAACTATTAATACAAATATAATACAATAAAACCATAAGACTGTATAGTAACTTTACGGACACCCGGTATATATATATATATATATATATATATATATATATATATATATATATATATATATATATATATATATATATATATATATATATTACTTTGGAAATCATTACCTTATATATATATATATATATTTATGTATGTATGTATGTATATATATGTATATATATATGTATATGTATATGTGTGTATATATATGTATATATATATATATACATACACTATGTAAGTAAAATCAAGACTCCAAATAAGGTATTGATAGCAACAAAAAGTGTATTTCATTTTACGTTACAATTGTTACATTTTACGTTACAATTGTACAATTTCATTTTACGTTACAAATAAAACAATTGTAACATAAAATGAAATACATTTTTGTTGCTATCACCACCTTTTTTTAAGTCTTGATTTTTCTTACACACTATATTAATGCTCAGTTATTATATATGATAATTTTGTAGCTTACTCTTTAATTGATATCTTTTTGGCTTTAAACTTTTTGGTACATGAAAATTTACTGGATTACACGAACTCAGTTTATTACATACACGTATATATATATATATATATATATATATATATATATATATATATATATATATATATATATATATACTTATATATATATATATATATATAACTACTTTATTTACTCTCATTAAATAAATATACATAAGTAACATTTATGGGTAAACTTTTAGTATTGACTTCAAAAGTGCTCAATACATAGGTATAGCTCGTTAGTAATTTATAAAATATATATGGCGATTAAGCTACACTGAATATTCTGCGTTGCATCCACTCTAGGATTCTTCAGGCTTATGCGCGAATTCTGTGGTTGTTTGTCGTTTTTATATGCGCATCTTCTATTGAGATTTTAGTTAGCCAATCAGCTTTCTAGTATCCACCGCGCCCTTCCTATCAGCCAATATACATTCAACAATAAAATAACACCGTATAAAAACAACACTGGCGAATAAATACTGGGAACTCACAGAAAGCGGACATTCGCCGGTAGTCGATTGAAAAATAATAGGACAGGTTACCACGTGTAGGGACCTAGACAGCCCATGTACATTATGAAATATTAAGCACCCATATACATGAATCAATAAGTTCATATGTACTAATTTGTATTGCGATTGTTTTGGAAAATAAAGGTATATACGAAGTTAAATAAAATTGTTAAATAAATAAGACTATATATACATATATGTGTGTGTGTGTGTGTGCGTGCATGTGTGTGAGTATATATATATATATATATATATATATATATATATATATATATATATATATATACCATATTATAATGGATTCCTGGTAAAAAAATAAAATATAGATAAATGAATCGAAGCAAACCACATGAAACAGGCAAAACATACGTGATATTTTTGAAATCTTTCAAACTATTTTTTGTGTCTCACGATAATCACGATTTCGTCAGCGATATTTTAGGAAGTTACTTTCGACTCTGATAACATCGTCTCGCACGCATATGCAAAAATACATTTGTACCTATGAGAGAAAATGTTCAGACTGATCATTATGATTTGTTCTTATAAGTCCTCCTTTTGTCGAAATCATAGAAAATTATCTGATAAACGAAGATGTTAAATAGCCATAACGAATGAAAAGTAAATGTGTACCGTATTAAGTGCAGTTTAAAAAATAGTTGCTGAATATACACTGAACAGGACATTGCTGATTATCTAAAAGCATGTACAGAATTACGCCCAAGAAATGGAGTGTCTAAGTATAAGGATAGATAAGCAGAACATACTAGATTTCTGACGTTTCGTAATTTTCGAGATTAAGATTGTTTATTATTTGGATTCATCTGACTACTGTTCTCATATTGAAAGTGATTTTCACAACGTTTCGGTCGATGTAACTCGTTGAAATCGGGAATGTTTCTGTCGAAATCGGCAATTTGGATGGAATTTTGAGCGGAAACCATCATTTACTTGACGGGATGAGCGCTTACTTGTCCGTAAGATATGATTGGTAAGTAATTCGAAATTGTATTTTTCGGTCGCTTACGCTGAAGATTGAACCTTCAACCTACAGGGAAATATCATCGTTTTATAATTGATTTTTCTAAGTACTCTAAACATTACGCCACGGATCATTGCGGATTTCCGAGCTCGACAGGATACACCTAAAGAAGATCCAAGGGTACATAGAGAGGCACGTTGTGAAAATCACAATCAAGGTGAGAACAGTGGTACGATGAATCAGACTAATACGAGTATTACAATTCTGTGTATTTTGGGGGGATCGCCACCTTACCATAGGATTCTTGATGCATCTCTTAATATTTAACTATCAAGTTGCTGTTTTCCCCAAATATCGTAAAACGCATGGAATATAATGCCCTTTTCTCATATCGGCCAAACTAAACCTCACTTACTTTGCTGTAATGTACTAACGCCGCTGAATATATTCACTCTAAAAAGAGGCCACCTTTTAACGCATAAAAACAGAGCTTGTATAATTCCACTACGTACTGATCCTCACTTTGCCCTATTTGTTCTGAAATGGTAGATTAATAGTATATTAAATATAGTGGGATTTTCACCGAAAAAAATCATTGCGTCATTTTATCGCTCTAGAACACATTTACCTTCTGTCGTAATTCTCTACTTGTATAGAAGTCACATACGCTCCTTATGAAATTCGGTATAGATAGAAAGACAAGAGCTGCTCAGAGAACAATATTTCGCCTTGAGAAAGTCTAAAGCCAGTTTGAAACCTTGAAGGCGATGTTATTTTCTCTTTTTTGGAACATTTTTCAACAGAAGAGACGTCATGAGTCTGTCGCGTTTTATCCTTTTTGTTCGGCGACCGAGCTCTGTTATTTCAAGCTATTATCTCGTCGTGTTAAACTTTCACAAAAACAGTAGTCTAGCTACGAGAGCTAACACAAATTATCCCCGCTTTTTCTCCCTCCTCCTCCCCCTCTCTCTCTCGCTCTCATTATCTCCCTCTCCCTCTCTCTCTCTCTCTCTGCGTAAGTTAACAGCATATTACAAGAACCAAGCTCCTTTTCCTAGAACTTTCCGTCTTGTAAAGGCTGCTCAGCTGGTTCTGCATTTAAGCTGAGGACAATATGCTTACCTTCAAGTCCAATGGAAATATTTTTTTTTATTGAGCCGTTTCAATTAATACTCAATATCAACTCTATTTCTTCCACTAACAACTACTAGGGCGTTGTTCTAATGATTCTCGCACTATAATTATTTTTTTTCCTCGAGTAGGAGATGTAAGCTTGACAAGTGATGTCTCACTTTAAAACAATATGCTCTCCGAAAACCATCAAAGAGTAGTATGTGTTCAGTTTTTTTTATGAGGTGAACTCATTCTAAATACAGACAACATTAAGTTTTGTCTTAATCCAGATTTCCCTTTCCTAGGAGTTGAATTTTTCACAATCTGAAAAAACGTTACCCCTAAGGTTTCCTTATGCAATATTCAATTAAATAAAACTAATAGAAAATATAAAATGTATCTCTGATGGAAGTTTCAATACTGATCTATTTTTACTAGTGTAAGATACGGTGGTCCTAAAAAATTATATATATATATATATATATATATATATATATATATATATATATATGTATATATATATAAATTATTTATGCAAACGTTGATGGCTACATAAGTGCATACCTGTTTCAGGGCAAGAATTCCCCTTGAAAGCTCGTTACTAGTTATATATACATACGTTTTGTAAGATAATCATAACATAGGACATTCACTTAGGGTTAATAAAAATCGTTATTTACAAAGCGGGTAAGTGGCGAGATTCTGTCCATCTAGGTGTCTTGGAACTCTTAGATTTCCGAAAGAGTATATTGACATTGTCTGCATATTATTGGACGGATTAGTACTAGATTATCCCATTAAAATACCTTCCCCAAGCTAAATTCTGTCCCAGAATTTTGCTTTACCATTTAATTCTTTTTAAGTTCGTACGAAAGCGTTCTGCAATTTTTCTTCTTTTCCATTTCTTCTTGGAGTTTGCCTTTGGTATGTTTTCGCTCTTGAAGAGCTACTAGTTTTCGGCGTTGCTGATACTCCCTCATGATTTTTCTCTTGTTGTTTTGAGGTTCAATTTGGAAAGTGTCGTACACACTTCACTTGGTAGCTCTCCGTTTTCGAACGTTTCTATGTATCTTGGTCTCAATTTGTTTATATGTTATTTATGAGAAAATATTCGTCCTTTTATGATATAGACAATTCTCACGATTATTTTTGAGACTATTCCATCTTTCCGAAACTCTTTCTTTTAAAGAAACCTGTTTCGCTGTCCTTATACGTCCAGCAATTTGTATTGTCTTTAATAACGTGTTTTTCTTTTTTTCGCGGAATGAATCGGTCGAACACAGAACGTACATTTATGTCAAACATTATTTCATCTGGTGATGAATTTACATTAGTATTCTTGGTTGGGGTTATCCTATAAATTCTTAGGAATTGTTGAATACTCTTTTCTTCAGTGTCGATGTCCGTATTCTTTTTTCAGTGTTCTTTGGAAGGTATCGATAAACCTGTCTGCTTGCTCGTCAGACCGAGCGTTATAAAGTGGTCTGGTGATATGTTACATGGCTGGTGACTTACAGTAGTCCTTAAATTCTTGTCCTGTAAACATGGTACCATTGTCACAACGATTGTCTTTGGAACTCCAAAAGGATCAAATACCTCGTCTAACGCCTGTATATGTAGGATGATTTTACTTCAAAATAACCGGCAATTTTGAAAAACTGTCCACGGTTACCAATAATAATATACTTTAAGGTCCTGCGTAATCTATATGGATGCGTGTCCAGGATACATCTGTTTTAAGTCGATGTTGCGTCCGCATGGGTGTAAATTTCGATGTTTGTTGGCAACCTTTGCATATTTTAACCATTTTATCTATGTCCTGGCCCATTTTAGGCAAGTATGTATTTCCTCTCATAAGATCCTTTAATCTGGATATTCCAATATTAAATTATTACAGAATGTTCATGTGTAACACTTTCAGTATTACCGGTTCATCTGCATACATTAGAGTCGCGTCACATATCGAAAATGGAAACACTTTTGATCATTTTGATTCCTCTGATTTCTCCAGAATTGTTTTCCATCTTGTTTATGTCTTCATCCATTTTCACTGTTTATTTTGAAATGTATCTTAATGTTTCACGTAGTTCTCTTACCATACTATAAGTATGTCTGCCAGTTAATTTTCTACTTTTAGTACAACTTTATCCGATTCTTGGAGCAATTTACTTGGAATCAGTTAGGGCACGCTATCTGTATGTGCAATCTTGTTACATGGTAAGCATTACATTTGCTTTATTACATATAGTATGGGTCATGCCAATTAAGAGTCGTCCGTTTTTAATTAATCCATTTTATTTCAATCTCTTTAGTTCTTGATCTATGTTTCCGGTGAAGAGAATAGAATCTTCCTTTTAGATTTGAACACAGGTTTAGCTTTGTCCTACGGTTCAAATTTCACTTAAAACTTAGTGCAGCAGCCCAGTCCCTAAAAATCCCGATCTCATGAGGTTCCGTAGCTTGTTTGGAAAGTTCAGCTTCTCGTGGAATATATTGACGCGAAAAAAAATGGAATCATTTTTTTTTCTAATTTATACATATTATGCATCCAACGCATTGGTCTTTCGCGTGGCACTGGTTTATACCAAACGCGGATGCGAAAACTTTAAAGTAGACATACAAATATACACGCATAAATACACATACGACCTTCGTCTATATAATAAATGAATTTTATTCGTTTTAAAGTAAGTATCCTTATGTTTGCTTGCTATATACTTTATAACTAGAGGGGTATATTTAGGTTAGGATTAAAAAACAACTAATTCTCTATAATTTTAAGTATTTCATGGAAAATGTGCCAACTTAATTTGTTGGGATACAGAATTGTACAAATTATTAGTCTGATTAACTTGAGATTTGTGCATTTCTGTATTGGTTAAAGCTTATATATATATATATATATATATATATATATATATATATATATATATATATATATATATATATATAGTGGGGTATGCGTGTGCGTGTGTGTGTGTGCGCGCGTGTGTGTGTGTGTGTGTAGACACGTTTGATTGAAGACTTAAGAGTAATCCCTTTTTCCGATATTGTTGGATGTCTTTTTCAATTTGCCGAGCGATCTTTTTAATTTCGACAGGTACTATATATAGGATGGATCCCAGAAGTTGATTGTCTGCTACATTTTTCTCAAGCTCTTTCCATCGGGCACCCGATTGTCGCCAGGAGCAATTGTTCTTCTTTCCTTTTCCTTTTTTCCCCTTGGCGGCTTGATAAATATATATATATATATATATATATATATATATATATATATATATATATATATATATATATATATATATATATATATATATACTCGATAAAAACAAATAGGCTGAGATAACTTTATAAATATTAATTCTTTGGCGTTTTATTTTTATTTTACTGTATTTGCGTTTTGATCGTCCTATTTTAATAAATTTAGTCTCATGTTAGTTCGTAATACTGTTAGTATATTTGTCCCGGTGTTCAATAAGGTCCGGTTTAACAAAGGAATGTACTTTATATGAGTATAGCTTCTAGTAATTTCTGTCGTCGTATGCAGTTGTTAAGATATCGAATCTTTGAATTGTTATTTAAGTTATTTCTATTGTCTGCTGCTAATAAAACAAACGTTTTAGATGTTCCTTTAAAATTGATATTGTTTATTTTTATATATTTATATCAAACATTAATTTTAAAAACTCCTGTCATTATAATACCGAAAAATAACAATTTTTTCTTTACTTCTGCGTTAAAACACTTTCTTTCGTAAATCGTGTACTTGTTGCTTTGTTGGTGTAGTTTTTCACGTAAGAACACTTTTAATAAGAATAAAACAGTATATCTTTGTTTTGTTTTCATTGTCGCTATACATTTTATCTGCTCATTTAATTATATTTTAATGTGTTTTTTAGTATTTTTCTTGGGTAAGTTTTTTACGCTTTGATAATCGGCGAAAGCCTGCGTCTGAAGCGATGTTTTGAGAAAAGTCGAGTGGCAAGTTATTTACGTCTGGTTCAATACCGGTCAGTTTTAAATGTGTTGAAAATCAAGCTCCGGAAAAGGAGTACTCTGGATAGAAACTAAAATTAAAAATTCCTCAGCCCAGAAGGATGTCTCCTTAGATCATGGTGGAAAAAAAAAACGCTGTTTCTTTTCCTCTCTATATTTATCTCTATATCTTTCTCTTCATCCATCCATACTACTCTCTCTCACACAAACTCTCACTCTGTCTTTCTTTATTACTCAGTCCATCTGTCTTGGACCCATTCTCTCTCTCTATCTATCTCTCTCTCTCACGCACACACACACACACACACACTCCTTCTATATATCTCCCCACTTTCTCTTTGTCTCTTGTGGGTTTAATTCTGCATAATTATTAGGCTTTTTTCATGTGTGAAAAAGGAGTACTCTGAAACGGAGATGAAACAAAAATTGCTTCAGTTTAAAAGGATTTATTCTCCACTGATCAAGGACAAAAACGACGAGTGTAATTCACCCTCTTTTTCTCTCAGTCCCTTTCTTCCATCTTCTCACTCTATCATTGTCACAATCTACATCTCACTTATATATATACGTATATATATATACATATATATATATATATATATACATATATATATATATATATATATATATATATATATATATATATATATATATATACTTACTTACTTATGTTTTCAACAACAGATATGCCGCTCTCTCTTTGGGTGTATTAAATTGGTAAAAGGGAAAATTATCTTATTACTCGAATTTACGTAAAAATTCACTTTCCTATAAATAATTGAATGTATTCATAATATCGCAAACAAATGAATAAATAACAAAAACACATACACATACTTATGTAAGTATGCATATATGTATGCATACATTTATATATATTTATATTCATATATATATATATATATATATATATATATATATATATATATCGATATATTTGAAAACAAATGTTGATACGTGATTGTATAAAATCGATACATGTTAATAACAACCCCGTACACTTGTAACAATTGTGATTGAACAAAAATAAAACACATGAATATAATTATTTATTTCCAACGACACAACCTACAAACACATTTGCATGCAATTCAAATTATATTAAAATATTTTATAAAAAAATTAAGTGAAAAATAACGCAATATCTAGTGTATAAAATTACTCTAGAAAACTTGGTGTTTTGTTATTAATAAGTTAATGGTTTTTTGGCGTGTATTTTCTTACTGGCGTAGGGTACACGGCGTTGAGCGGATGATTGTGGGTGTGCGTTTTCGGGTAAATGAAAAAAATTCGTTGGCCGGGTATCAAACAAAAAAAAAACGAAGCCTTGACGAGCAGTTGCTAAATAATAAAATGTGCAAAAAACGTGCGACGTTTAACGGCAGGTGCCCGTTTTCGACGACTTAATGATGGCAACTTTGAGTTCGCGGCAGTGGTTTATTTACCGCGGGTCTGTTCGCTTCTTTTTTTTATGCGAAAAAGCTTAATGACATGCGACGATCGAAAATTGTTTAAAATTTATCTTTTGAAAATCGGGCCAATTTAATAGACAGGCGACCCTGGTTTTTAACTCGTAGATATAATCATTTAGGCGCGATATAAAAAAAAAGTTGTGAGGCGACAGATAGGTTCTCGGGGGGGGGGGAAAGCCTGTCTTGGACATACACAAAAACGCACACACACATACACACACACATAAATATTTCCGCTTTTATATTTATAGGTGATATTTTGCATTCACCATGATAATTTTCTTTAGTTTTCTGGCTATGATTGCGTTCTACGTGAAAACCTCAAGGTATTATGAGATTATTAATCCAACTGCCTATCATATTTTTTGCCTTTCTCTAAGGACAGTTTCAAATGATTCAAGTGTATTAATTCTGAGGAGCATAGGAAGTATTTTGTATGTTATTATTATAGCATCAGTATGGTTTAGTAAATTTGGGATAATGCACCTTATCTCTTATATAAAGCTGAAACTACTCGATTAGTTTACATAATTTTTCTGTTATGCGAAATTTAACGTATGTCACAGGAGAGAGTATGGTTTTATATTCGAGTGCTATATTAGTGAAACACCTTATTTCTTATATAAATGTAATAGCACTCGAATATATTAAATAATTTTCGGTTTGGATTACTTCTATGTACGTCACAGGTAACATTTCCTTTGTTTTTATATGGGTAATATACTGTACAAGTACCTTGTTTTTTTAAAATAGGATACTGTACAAATATCTTATTACCTAAGTAGGATACTGTACAAGTCTCTTTTTTCTTATTCAAAAAGGAAAGAACCCGATATGTTTATGTAATTTTCTGTTGTGCTTGATTTTGCGAACGTTCAGATTAAGAATTTATTTTTATCTGAGTGCAATAGTGAAGAAGCACATTATTTCTCATATGAATATTAATCGCGATCTTCTGTTTATTTAATTTTATGCATGTCACAGGTAAAACTTTCATTGTTTTTTTCACATAAGTACGATACACCATAAGTACCCTATTACTTTGATAGAATTTCTTGTATACAGAAATACATTCAAAAGAAACTGATCAGTGTATGTGATTTTCAGAATATAACATGTCTACAAATATACAAACATATATAATATATGCAATTCATAATGATCAGTTAATTAGTTTAGGATTTAATCCAATACATACACATATATAAACATATATGCATACTAATCATTCACAATGATCGGTTAATGAGTTTAGGAGTGAGTTCCATTCACAAATTAAATTCATAAATGAAAATGATAGAAACATAAACTGCATTGAAAATAAACCTATTAAGAGCGTAATAACATATAATATGGCAATGTCTTCCCGTATACGAGTTAAGAAAAATAACCAAGAGACAAAAAAAAGATAAAACCAAACCACAAATATTAGATAATAATACAAAAAAACAGCAAACCAATACCCGTAAACATAAGAATAGCCACAAGGAGATCCTATGGTTCAACCCCCATATTCCAAAAACCTAGAAACAAACACAGCCAGAGAATTTTTTAAAATTTTAGATAAGAACTTTAAAGCCCCCCATAGATATAATAACATTTTCAATAAAAACACAATTAAAGTCTCTTACTCTACTATGCCTAACCTTCATCAGAAAATAATTAGCTCTAATAATAAGAAAATCAATAAACTACAAAATACATCGGACTGTAACTGTAGAAGAAAAAATAAATGTCCACTACAAGGCTCATGTAAAATTAAAAATTTTATCTATAGCTGCACAGTATCAAAAACTCCAAATCTACATTAACTTATTAACAGCCATAACTCAACTATCAGATTAAATAATAACACCAACTTAAACCAATCTATCGATCAATTACTAATCAACCCACCATATAATAATCCAACAACAGACCTTACGGAAAATAATCACAACAAGCAAGAGGTAATATATTTTGCTTCAACATCTGGCCTAATAAAACATAGAATTTCAACGCACAAGCATTCTTTTAAAAATAACTCTCCGCCAAACCAAACTACTCTATCCAACTATATTTGGCAACTAAAAAACAGCAATATTTCTTTCAACTTAAAATGGCAAATAATTGAGACTTGCCACTCATATAAACCAGGAGATAAAGTTTGTGCACTATGTACAAAAGAGACCCTAAAATTTTAAAATATGAAGATATAAAAGGTACAACCAATATATTAAATTCAAGACAGGAGCTTATGACATGTAGTCATAAACATTGGTTTAAATTTAATAACTATAAACCACCTAAAATCTTAAAAAATTACTTATTAGTAAAAATAGATTACAATTAGTTTTTTTTATTTTTTTTATTTTTTTATTTATTTTTTTAAATTTTTTTATTTTTTTTAATAAATTAAGTTAGACTAATTACCTCCCTTACACCCGTCAAATAAATAATAAATAAAGTAAAGAAAACATGACGATTATCTCTCCTTAAAACATGTAATAAACATATTCTCTATATATAAACCGTAGCGTCTTTAAATCAAAAAATACGCTAACGGAAAAATTTATTGCACGAGCGTCCCCCCTTTTTAAAATTCATCACTAAATAAGATAAAAAGCTATAGCAAACATCTAAATGACTATTTTAACCACAGTTCCTGATTTCAAAAAAAGAAAAATTAAAAGGTAAATATCTCTATATATTTGTAAAGCAAATTTATTATGTAAATTCAAAAATATATATTTTTCTCTACTTAGTTCTATCTCTAACCCATATTAATTTTCTTATAAATTTTAAATCCAGACCTTTTATTTCAATTTTTCAGATTCATCTGCCTTACTTTTAATGCTAGGTTTATTTATGGTGTCTTTAAAATTCAATAAAAACCCTCCAAAATTTGCTGATGAGGAGACCTTGCTTACCAAAAAACTATATATAATAATTCTACATAACTTGATATATACCACAATAAAAAGCACTGTTTTCCGAAACGATCGTACAGATAATTGATTTTGTTGTTGTTCCTTCTTATGAAACGGATTTTTAATTTAATTAAAAGTTGATGTTTAAATTTTAAATTATAAATCACATTACTTAATATTGAATTAGCTCTAGGACATTTAACTATCTAGCTTATTATATATCTAAATTATAACGAGCACTTCCTATTTCCTGTATTTTGATTAAACTAGTAATTTTACTGTTACATTAAAATACACTCAGCTCTTTAGACTATTGTTCTAATCTCCTTTAAATTATATATATATATATATATATATATATGTATATATATATATATGTACAGAACGAATGAGATACATGTAATTCATGTCTAAACTCTAATGACTAATGTAATATGAGACACAAAATAATAATTATTGATGAAAACTCAATAACTCATGAAACTCTATTGGAACATATTGAAACTCTATTGGGAGATATCGATCACCCGATATCATACTAGGTTTGAAGGCAAATAGGTTGCGGTTCACTACTATTTCCAGGAAATATTCCTCAAATCCTGCCTGGTGTAAAATATGAACATAGGCAAACATTGTTAAAGTAGGTGTAAACAAATAATATATTTAAAGAAATATAGTGAGCATTCGAGTAATATAGTGAACATTTAAAATTGAATGAAAAAAATCAGATTGGTTTGATGAATGACAAATTGTGTAACCTCTAAATTTCAATGTCATCAAAATGAACAATTGACAAATAGCTGAATTTTCAGAACAAAAGAAACAACTCAAAATCTATTTACAATGTACAAGTTGTAGGTAATGGCATGCCCTATTTCTTTAATGCAAATGAGCGATCTGGCACGCTTACTTATATTACAGCTTGATAGTGGGTTTTGGTTGAAAACACCCAACAAAGTAATCCAAACGTGTCAAGAAGAATGCAAAACAATTTAATAAAAGTAAGACACGTTAGTATTCTAATAATCAGACTTTATTTATATTCGACTGCTTCTACTTTTATCGCACTCATTATATTCATTTTAACATTTAAACATTTGTCGCGGCTCCATTGTAAATAGGTATTGGAATTGATCTTTCACAACCATATTTTAGTCACCTCATGTTTTATGTGAAAATATGAAAAAAGAAGGAAATTCAACTAAGCATATTAATAAAAAAGATACGTGCTTTACTTAGATAATTTACTTTAGAACAAAATAATTTGAAAATTTGTATAATTTAACATTCTGTTCAAAAATGAATTTTCATATGAAAAGATAATGATTAGATTAGTTAAGATTTATTGATAAAATTTATAATGAAGTTTAATGTTGGATGTTATTTGTAATAAATTGTCTGCTCGCTTATAGGGCTTCCGTTGTTTCTTGATGGTACAAAAAGTTATATATATATATATATATATATATATATATATATATATATGTGTGTGTGTGTGTGTGTGTGTGTGTGTGTGTGTGTTTTATTATAAATATTACAAATGTTTTCTGTATACCTTTTTTTCCACCGTATTTAATTTTATTTACCAACATTAAAATTATTTACTCCTTTTTCTTTATCTTTTCAAAATATTTCCAGGAATATCTGCCTTACGACCAAGAATGATTGTTTTATTTTGCTGTATTTAACCTACCCCCATATTTTTGCTGATAAGGAAACTTTGTTTAACGGAAATCTTTTGTCATATTATTGTTCAATAAATTTTGTATAGTTCAATAAAAACATCGTTTTCGAAACGATCGTACAATATATTGATTTAGTCTGGTTTCCTTTTAAAACTGAGTTTAAGTTAACATTTTTAATCGTTTTACTCGATATTAAAGTAACTCTAGGATATCTATGCCTATCAAGTTCATTATCTTTAGACTGTTGTTCTCATCCCCCTATATAATTATATATAGAATATATATTAGGGCAATGGAAAGTTCTTGCGAAATTTTTAATTTTAATTATAAATTATGGTTCATATTACTCGATATAAAAATAGCCCTAGTACATCTATGCCCATCGAGTTTATTAAATATTTGCATTACAACGAGCACTGTTTTCTTTTAATTGTATTAATGCATTTACTAGTACACAGAAATAAACTCTGCTCTTTAGACTCTTGTTCTAATCCCCTTTAAATATATATATATATATATATATATATATATATATATATATATATATATGTATATATAATATCTTAGGCTAATGGAAAGTTCTTGCGAAATTTTTAATTTTTATTATAAATTATGGATCAGTTTACTCAAAATTAAAATAGCTCTTGCATATTTATGCCTATAGAACTTATTAAATATCTACATTACAACGATCACTGTTTTCTTTTAATTGTATTAATGCATTTACTAGTACATAAAAATAAACTCTTCTCTTAAGACTCTAGGTCTAATTCCCTCAAATATATATATATATATATATATATATATATATATATATATATATATATATACTAGCTGTACCCTGCCACGCGTTGCTGTGGCTCAAATTGGAGCAATGGAAAAAGTTCCAAAATGAGAAAAACATGTTTCTTATAGGTTTAATTTTCCATTTTGCATGGGTACACAGTTTTTGTTGTTCCATTTTCTTAGCTGATATAGAGATTTTCCGGTTTCGTGACTCTTGAATACGTAACATAAAATGTACATGTGAAAAAACAGTCAGTGTGTAACTGTAAGGCCCACAATTGTATAGGTTGTTCCCTGTGCTTTGTTGATGGTTATTGCAAATGACAATAAAATTGGAAAGTGCAATTTCCTAAAGTGTAATGATGTATCCGGTTGAATCATAGGAATGCATGGGAGGAAAATATATTCATCTGTGAAAGGTCCTGTTAAGATTGTTGTTTCTATGATATTGTTTGTTATTTTTTTTTTACTGCAAGCTATGTGCCATTGCAAAGGTTTGCTTGGTTCATATTTCACAACATGATAATTAGTACACCAAATTTCAGTTGCAATACATGCGGTGGCATCCCTGGCAAATATAGCTGTTGGATAATTAACCACTTTATCTGCTTTCACAACAGTGTCGATGGATTTGTATGTGACTACCTCACTTGGAATTTTACATTGAATTATAGCGTTAAGTTCATGGGCATCTTTGTATTGACCTGCAATAATAGCTCATTCACTCAGTCAAATGGAATTCTTATAATTTGAATATCTACACAAACATTTTAAACTAACTAATCTTTTGAGGAAATAAAATTACAGAAATTACAGAAGTTAAAAGTCAAAGAATTTTGCCCTTAACTCTGATCAGCTGGCACTTTTTCGTACCCAATTTCCCACAAGTGATGCAAAAGTTTTTGTGCGGATCGAACAGTCTGCAACTGGACATGCATATTTAGAGTTTAGTTTAATAGGTTCACATGGAATAAAAAAGTAGAGTATTTGAGGCAAGCATTTATTTCATCTGCTGGTGGTGATTGAAGAATAACAGGTAACATTTGTCTGAAATATCCTGCAAGCAATATTACTGCATTCCCAAATGGTCTGAAATTGCAACGCTAATCTTGCAAGTATCGACCAAGAACCTCAAGTGATTTTTGCGTAGCATTGTGCATTCATCCTAAACAATAAGTTTGCCTTTTTGCAATATTTTCCCCCATATTGGATGGTTTGGAGATGTCGAACATGAGATTTTTGATAAATTGAATGTTTTAAAGTAGAATAAATAATTCTTCTACTTGGCAGCAAGGTCGCAGGTATTCCTCATGCAGCAAGGGCTAAGGCTATGTCATTTTGTCACCAAATGGCTGTCAAAATCAATTTAATCAGAAAGGTTTTACCAGTAACTTCTTGTGCTGTTCAAGGTAGAAGTAATTCCCAAATAACTTCTATTCTCACAGTCAGTAAATTAGGTGACTAAAATAGGATTTATCCATGTTTTGACAATGCCTTATTCACTGTAATTAATTAAGGAGACTAAAAATAGGATGAGGGATTAGAGATGGACAGATAGAGAGGAAGATATATAGATAGAACAGAGAAAGTGAGAGGAAAATAGAGAAAGAGAAGGAGATAGAGAGATAAAGGGATTGATAGATAAACAGAGAGAGGGGGGAGTTAGAAACAGAGAGGGATGAGACAGAGGAAAGGAGAAATATAGAGGGAGTTAGAGTGAGAAAGGGGCTCAAAGAGAGATGGAGAGGGTAATATTGAGAGAGGGAAAGGGAGAGATGGATAGAGAGAGATATTAAGAGAGGAAGAGAGAGGGGGAGAGAAACAGAAGGTAAACTACACTTCACCGTTTGTTTCCTCGTTCAGTAGAGAAGAAATCTTTCGAGACTGAGGCAATTTTAATGTTGTGTTATTATCCAGAGTACCCCTTTTTGGAGGGAGGGGGCGGGGGGCTAGATTTTCCTCACATTAGAAACCGACCGGGTTATCTGTACATTCACTTAACAAATTAATAAAAGAAAAACATACTGTAAAATTTGAATTTAACATGAAAATACTATTTTAAAAATAGCACGATAACATAAGTGCATAAGTGCCACTTTAGGTACTCCTTGGGCATTGAGTTCCATGGCGACCAGCATAATTATTTAATGGTCGCTCCCTTAGCCCTCCCCCCGGTCAAGGCTAATGCATGCGCATGTAACATTTTTTTATTTATTGATGTTGGCTTAGTAACTAAAGGATTTATTGATAATTTCGTAACCCTTAAACGCATGCCGGAAGATTTAAATTGGTTCATTATTGTTGTAATGAAAAAAAAAAGTTTCATTCAACACAAAACAAAAAGCACATATTAATGATAAATGATTTATTATTCTATTCATTAAAATTTACTAATTTTTAAATAAAAAAGTAAAAAAAAAAGTTAATAAAAAAATAGTTGCTTATGTGCGCATAAACAACTTGGCTTATTTTGTTGATTTTTTTTTAGATTAGGTCCACCTTATAATCACCCCCTCCTCATATTAAGAACATCTTCCGGAATAAACACCACTTTTGGAGGGGGGGCTATTTGCAAAATTTAACTGATATTTGTTGTCAGCATACCCACCCGAAAATACTATTAAAAAAAAGGAGGGAGTCAGTGCCCGTGGCAGAGAAGTAGATTTATTTATTAATAAAAGTTGCGGAGAAGTAAATTTATTTATCAATAAAAGTCGTCATTTAAAAAAAAAAATGTGGAGGTCGACCTCAATGTAAATATTTACCCAAAACATTATCCCGAAGTTCATTACAAAAACGTTTTGTTTTCGCACTATTCAACAATTTGTTCATCCACGCATGTATATTAAAAAATATTTGTAAAAGTGAGAAGTTATCAGTAAATGATTTATTTTTTTAATGTCTTTATTTCTTTATTTATTTTTTTACATTAGGTCCACCTCCACAAATGTTAAGAACGGCTTTCAGAATAAACACCCTCAACCTCTCCATGTTTACAACGGATTTCGGAATAAACACCATTTTGGGGGATATTTAAAAAAAAAAGTCGATAAAAGTCGTCACTTAAAAAGAAATTTAAAATTAAATGTTTGTAAAAGTGAGAAATTATTAAATAAGTTTAGTTACATTTTTCGGTGCTAATGCAGAGAGTGATCCGCGCTATTTTTTAAATCGTATTTCCACGTTTAATTAAAGTTTTATGATATGTTTTTTTTTATTATTCAATTGCAAGGTTAAATACAGAATAGATACAAAACAACCTCCCCTCCCCATGTAAAGAATGGCTTTTTAAATAATAATGTTATTATTTCAGCATGGATCATTCTCTGCATGAGTACCAATTTTTCTTTTAATATTCATAAAAAGTAAAACATTTTTCAAAATAAATAAATAAATAAATGTTTGTAAATGTGACAAATAATCGTTGTAATTAGTTACGGCAACGTCAGTAAATAAAATATGTTACGTGCGGGGTTGTGTGGAGGACTAAGGGAGCGACTATTACTTGTTTATGCTGATCGCCATGGAACTCAACGCCTAAGGAGTACCAAAATGTAATTTTTTTTTTCAAATAAATAAATTTCAAGCAATTTTTGCAATAAATAATAGATATCATCTTCGTTAATTTTACGACTCCCCCCAACATATTATAAACACCCTTACTTCCCTATGTTAAAACGGCTTTCGGAATGAACACCCCCAACCTCCCCATATTAAGAACGGCTTTCGAGGTTTTGGAAGGGCGTCTTTTTTAACATGGGGAGGTTAGGGTGTTTATAATACGTTGAGGCATGTCATAAAAATGAAACAGTTTAGAAAAAGTTAAAACAAACTTTTTTATGTAAACGTGAAAAGAAACTAAACAATTAAAACGTAATGTTTCATGAGTGAACATGGAATTTAAAATTAAAAAATTGGTAAGTACATACATGAATTGAAATTGTTAAAATATAGGATTACTTTTTTGTGTGTGTGCTAATGCAGAGAGTGATCTGCGCTATTTTTTAAAAATAATATTTCCACGTTTAATTAAAGTTTTATGATATGTTTTTATTCAATTGTAAGGTTAAATACAGAATAGGTACAAAACACCCTCCTTCCACATGTTAAGAATGGCTTTTTAAATAATAACGTTATTATTTCAGCACGGGTCGCTCTTTGCATGAGTATGTTTTGTTTTTTTTTACATATCTGGTAACCCGAGAGTAGTTGAAACGAAGTTACCAGAAATAAAACCGGGCAAGTCTCACAGAAACGACTTCGAAAAATATTTATATTTTGTTTAATATTTTAATAATTCGCGAGGTAAATTTATTTAAATGAGATAAAAACATACCTCGACTCTAAAGATGGGTTGTCTGAAAATTTCAAATAAATTGGTAATGTAGGATTATGGTTTTATTCACTTTTAACGAACCAAATATACATTTATATATATATATATATATATATATATATATATATATATATATATATATATATATATATTCAATATTATTGAAAGATATCAAAAAATATAGAAAACTTGAATTTTAACAACGGTCCTTGATAGTGCTCACTCAGCAAAGATAAAAACCACACCTACAACCCCTATATATATATATATATATATATATATATATATATATATATATATATATATATATATATATATATATACATTGTTTTATTAGCAATCCTTATATTTCCATTCTTTTGCTCATGAAAAAAATGATGGCTTTGAGAGTTTATATGAAAAAACATCACGGCAAATGCAGTACATTGCGAGTCAATTTCTCTTTTTTTCTAGATTTTTTTACTTGTTCTATTTTTACTTGTAACGTTTTTCTACGTCAGCTTATTGTTACACATCGTCCATCTTACAATCCATATTGAGAATCAATAGTTTGAAACAAATATTCCCTTATCAAAATTCAAATATTTTCTTTCGGTCGATTGTCCGGTTCCAGTTTGAATACAATCATTTTGTGGTACGCAACACTATCGATTGCATTGAAAAAATATCGATTCCTTTGCGGTGCCGAATCCGTTCCCATTTTATATCGTTAAAATTTAATCGATGCCCAATCCATCTGCATTATTTTGTGCATATCCTGAATTTCTCGCTTCATTATTTGGACAAATAATACTACTCTGTCGCTTTCTGCCTGTTTAATAATTTCTGTGTTCGTGAGTAAGCTCTTCCTGCCACTTTTAAAACTACTTCGTTAATAAACCATTTATTGTGTTTCCTTATTTAATCTTCAAGAAAAAGCAACAGATGTTTCGGTTATAATTAATCAGCTGTGAATATATGAGGCAAGTATTTGTTCTCAAAAACACTTTAAGCAGTTGCTAGCTTGAGGTGAAACTTGCATTTTATACACATTAGCAATGTATACTAACACATATTATGACGTTACATGAATTGAATCCTAATTTTGATTAAATGAGAATTTATTATTTTGAGTATTTTTATTTGTTGGATTGTTGTTCTTGATTTTATTTTATCTAAGGATTACACCTGTCACTATATTTTTGTCTCGTAATAGGGTATAGCTCCCATACAATTGGGAGATTCTATTAATACGCGATGCTGCTAGAAACTGACGAATAAATTAATTCACGTTCTGCGATCAACCAGTCAGAAACGAGAATTGCTCCATAAAAATTAAACCTTATTTTAGCACGCTTGCACATTTTAGTTTTGGTGCCAACACGAGAAGGATATTTTGCCTTTTGGCATCAAAAATAATAAAGCCGGAACTTGTACAGAACGGTTGTCCACTGAAAATTTGTCATTTCAAGGACTTGTATAGAATAACTACCTTACTATAGAATAACTACCCAGAGGAACATTTACTAAAACTAAACATGGCTTACGACTGAACAACACCCAAGCACGTGTAATCTAAACACCACGAATGTCAATACTTATTTTAAAGAAAAATCTTCAGTTAATATCAAATCAATACGAAAATAATACAAATTGGCATAATTCATATTTAAAATAATCAAATAATTAGAAGTATTTATCATCATTTTTAAGCTCATTATCAAATCGGTCAGTAATTGTGAGAATAAAATTCACTGTTTGAACAATTGTTTGGATAATCAAATAAACTTAGTTGTCGATTATCATGTCTAAAATTCGGAAAAAATGAATTCAAATCGGCATAGAATAAAATTAATAAGCAAATAGTTAAATTCTAGTCAAGCTGAGAATAGTAATCTGTATAATGTACATAATTTGAATTTTCAATCACCATCTCAAAAATTTAGAAAACATTATATCTAATCACTTAAACAAATATACCATCAAATTTTCGAATTTTCCCTCTTTTCATTGATACATTTGACTCATTCACGAATCAAACACTAGTCCACCACCTCACGATGATGAAACTTTTGTCCGATTAACAGTGCAAATATAAGAAATCTCGTGTTGATGTATCTATCCTAACTAATTTTCTAACATGTCCACCACGCAATGAATAAGGCATGGAAAGCTAGGAGAATAGAACTAATATATATATATATATCTTATGAGTATCAAAGGGTATGGCACGCTGATCCTCTGATGAGCATCAAGCCTATATGGTATATTTAACATTATTCAATCTTTCTTAATAAGAGAATAATGAATTCGTCGTCGATAGTCGTCTATCAAAACAATAGGATTTAAATGCGGATGTGTCTCAGAAGTCGATAGTTGGACTCTTTTTATTTCTGATATTTATAAATGGCCTTCCTGATAAAATGGTCTAAAAAATGGGTATATTTACTGATGACACAAGGGGAACAGAAAGACACTTATACAATGCAATGGCGGAACTCCTAGGGAAAACCCTACAGTCTGTAATGAAATGAGAACATTCATAAGTGATGGTATTCATTGCTAGCAGTAATAAGCTTCCCTCTTTTAATAATTACAAGAAGCCCTTTTCAACCACTGAAAGCCATGGATAATGATACATTTACTAAAAGTACTTTGATAAAACTCATCGGCTTCACGTTCATATGAAACGTGAATCGGAACAATTTCATTGACGACATTGCCAAGTTTGCTTCCGTGCTTAATAATTTCTTACACATGAGTTGCTATCGTACCTCTGTAAGACCATTATTCGTCCATATATGAATATTGTTTCTATAATTTGAGCTATACGTTCATCAATACCTCGTATTTATTCTAATACTTCATCGGAATGGTATCTTTGAATACAATACATTACAAATAAAACATTTATAAAGAAATACTTGTTTTTTGTCAGGTAGACAGACGTAAGATGATTACTACTTGTGCAAGTTGTAATCGTTTAAGAATCGGCTAATACAAAATTAAATGATGGAATAGAACACGATGTCGAAAAGCAAAAAAAAAATGGGGGCGTGCTTACTTGTAATATTATTTTTAATATTGGCTACATATAAAAATAATATGGTGACCAAAGACAATGCATATTTGGTAAGCCAAATTGGGAAATCCAGAAACAAAAATGATATTTAAAAAAGCGACCTTTGTCTGAAAGTCGCAAGCAACCTTAAATATTCCGTATTTAATATATAAAAACAAATCTGTACAATTTTCCGCGTTTTATTACTTTTGTGTTTTCTATTTCTGTGATAAAAACAGACAAACTTGGACGCCGTTTTATTTTCCCATTATTCATACTCTTATTCCTGGTATCGCCACCATTGCCTACCAAATATAAAACAAAAATATATTCCGGTCATAATTGCAGAAAGCGGGAGCAGTAAAAGAAAACCAACGTTAAAAATGTTTTCTATTATTTGACAACAGGTTTTTAAAGAAAACCTCTTGTGTACAGTTTATTTTTGTTGCTTTTCTATAATAGTCAAAACGATCACCATCTACCTGGAAAGCACACACGCATCAAACGTGTTTTCAATACGGTAA
Organism: Euprymna scolopes; assembly: GCF_053919585.1. NCBI lineage: Eukaryota > Metazoa > Mollusca > Cephalopoda > Sepiida > Sepiolidae > Euprymna > Euprymna scolopes. The sequence continues at coordinate 79,390,111 of NC_136512.1, read as the reverse complement.
TTGCTATATTATAAACGTCAACTGCAGAAACATGTTCTACCCATTAATGATGAAGTCTATTAATACAAAACTAGCATTACAACCAGTAATTTTCTTGGACTATATAAAATAAAATAGACAACATACACTCCTGTGTAACATTATCTTAATAAAACTATTTTCATCAGCCCCTTATATCCTATTTTAATATCCTTCTTTTTTCACTATTATCTCGTCCATTCCAATATTCTGTCCCTGCCCCTTACCTCAAATATGCGATGATTCTTTTTTTATTCTACGAATTTTACTTATTTCAATAGTAAGCTATTGTTATATAAAAAAAGGAGTTTATTCTATATAATGTTTCAAGAGTAATGCATAAAATGTGTTGGTATTAAGATTAATATTCTTACTCTACAACACGCTAGCTTTGTACAATATAATATTCTTTGTATAACAAAATAGATGTTGGTAGTCTAGACAGCGTTTTATCGTTCAAATTTCATTTAATAACTTAGGTTATGAACAACGTTATATACGGAGGAAAATATATTTAATTATCGAACTTCTTCATTAATTATGTTCTCATTTAAATCTCTCACCACAAATGCATATTAAAATAAAACGTGTTTCTATGTCCTTAAAGCCAATTCTGAACTATAAAAACAGTGTTATGAGTAAGGGCTTCGTGGTTTTTGACTTTAAGAGATGCAAATGACAATTGCTATTTGTATAGCAGACTACAGTGTAAAATAAACTCAAAATATAAATCGGTGATTTCAATTACTTGACTTTTAGCAAATAGGATTTCGGTGCTTGATCACAGTGTCGTATCTGTTCTTATGCTGTTCTTCTTTTCCGTTCTAGGTCAGTGGAGGAGAAATCTTTCATGACTAAGACAATATTTGTTTTTGTGTCCATTCGGAATATGCATTGTTTTGACTTTCCTCACAGTAAAATCAACCTTCTGCTATACTCTCTCCCTATGGGAAAGTAAGTATATTAGAACAATTGTAGTGAAGATTATTGAGGAGCAGAAAGTGGTCATCCGGATTACTCGTTCAAAGTATGATTTTTTCATTCAATTCTCTCATTAAATGAACGATCTTTCAACCAACTTGGCTAGTATCGAGAACTTATGGGCTGAAATCTATCTATCTATCAATCTATCTATCTAACTTTTATATATATATATATATATATATATATATATATTAAGGGTATTAGAACAACAGTCCAAAGAGCAGAGTATAATGTAATGTATTAATACATTCATTAATACAATTAAAATAAAAGAAAACAAATCAGCGCTCGTTGTAATGTAGATATATAATAAGCTCGATAGGCATACATATATATCCTAGAGATATTTTAATATTAAGGAAGATGATTGATAATTTAAAATTAAAATTAAAAATTAAAAATCGGTTTCACAAGGATGAACAAACAAAATCAATAAATTATACGATTGTTTCGGAAACGATTGTTTTATTGAGATAGATGATAAGTCTTGGATATTAATTTTATCATTTAATTTTCTTTAAAAAGATCACCCAATATTTTTTCTGATGAGGAGACTTTGTTAAAAAAAAAAACTAAATGATAAAATTACTGTCCAAGACTTATTACCTATCTCAATAGAAACACCGTTTCCGAACGATCGTAGAATTCATTGATTTTGTTTGTTCTTCTTGTGAAACCGATTTTTAATTTTTAATTTGGATTATACATTATCAATCATCCTACCATCTCTCTCTCTCTCTCTCTCTCTCTCTCCCTATATATATATATATATATATATATATATATATATATATATTATATATATATTATATATATATATAATTTTGCGTTGACTATTATTCTATTTTGAATTAATATATTTTCCTTCGTATATAACGTTGTTCATAACCTTACTAATGCAAATAAAAAAAAAACGTCTTAATCTTGTTTTCCATGTATCTACTGTTATACAAAAAAGAAGGTTATTTCTATATAATTTTTCAAGAGTAATGCATAAAATTCTCTTTTCCATAAAATACGTTTAAATTGTAACAACACATCACTTTTTTACAGACCTGTTATTAAGATTTATATTCTTACTCTACAAAAATCTAGTTGTGTACAATTCATTGATTTTGTTTGTTCTTCCTTGAGAACGCGATTTTTAATTTTTCATTTAAATTATATATTATCAATCATCCTCCTATATCTCTCTTTCTCTCTCTTTCTCTCTCCCTATCTCTCTCTTTCTATATATATATATATATATATATATATATATATATATATATATATATATATTATTGTTCTGGGGTAACTGACACCCCTATTCCTGTCTTCACATGGACTCTCCCATCGCTGTGAAAGGCAGCCATTTTGGACTCTCTAATCAGAGATTCCATGCCAGCCTAATCGTTGACATGACTTTACCGACTCTCCTGTTTGATATTGTGAACCCCTAAAAATAAGGCCACAACATATATATATATATATGTATATATATATATATACAATTTTACTTTGTCTATTATGCTATTTTAAATTAGTATGTGACCTTGTTCATAACCTTACTAATGTAAATTAAAAGAACATATTTGTCTTTTTCCATGTATCTACTGTTATACAAAAAAAGAGTTTATTTCTACATAATTTTTTTAAAATAAGGCCACAACATCTGGCGACGTATGAATGAAAAAACCTCACAAGGACCCTTTCCTTTGGACTAATAATCAAAAACGTCTATTTTCCTATTTTTCTGACTCAACTTTAAATTTTTCTACCAGCTTTGAAAAGTTCAACAAGTTTACTTCTTTTTTTTCAACAACAAGGAAAAAAAAAGAAAGTTATCGCCAAACCAAAACTGTGAGTAGAAAAAAAGATATTGCTGTCCTAATCAATTTCTTGTTTTAAAACGAAATAGATTACATTCTATGCTGGGAAAAAGAAACAGTTATTGGTGAAAAAAAAGAGTTATTGGTGAACTTGAATTTACGCTTTTATATTTTTGAACACACGTGTGGCTAGCTGGCAATCAACCATTTTTTTTCTGTTACGGTGAACGAGAAAAATAAAAACAGAAACAGAAAAGTCATTAAACCGACTCTACATAGGACACTTGCATCTAACCAACAATTATTTATGGAAACAAGTTCTACCAACGTGCCAATGTGGATATGTACTGACCATGAAAGCAAATTCGAGGATTGTAAAAATTCAACTCTATAAAAGGAAAATATTTCAGCAACAACAACAACAAAAGGAAATTAGAAAAATACTGAAAGTCGAAACTAAAAAAGTTTATGGACTTAAAAAAAACAGAGAAAAAAACGGTAACTTTAAAAGATTTTTTTCTCTCTCTGATATTTCTTAAATACTTTTGATGTTGGCACAATTCTCTGACTTCAACAAATAGTACAGTTATTCACAATTTTTTGCTTTCATGGAAATTAAACAAAGACTTTTTAAGTGTCTTATTACATTTTCTGCTAAGATACAACACGGAACTTTTTTTTTCTTTTCCTTCTGTCCCTCCGTATGTGTGAATATTTATTTCATATATCATCTTCATAAAATTGTTTTTTTCTTGGTGAAATTTCTCAGACCTAGAAATTCGGAGACTAGTTATTTTTCAACATGGAAGAACTTTCAAAACAAATAGCTGCTATGATACGGTTGCAGCAAACTCAGTTCTCCGAAATACAAAAGCAAAGAGAAGAAGAAAGAAAGCAAATGAAGGAGGAAAAACGACAAAGAGAAGCAGAAATGTTCGAAGAAAGAAAAGAAAGAAAACGAAGAGAAGAAAGAGAAGAAGAGAGAAAACAATTTAATCCCAAATACTTGAAATGCAAGAACAAGCAAAGAGAAAGTTGGAGATATTATCTAAGGTTATATCTAAAATAGACAGTAGAGAGTCAGAAAAGGACGTTTTTTTCCCAACCTGCAATCTGGTCACCTTTGGAAACTTTTCAGTACCGGCCTGATGAAGAATTAACTTTTGAAGCCTATTTCCGCAGATTCGGCGACGTGTTCAGAATTGATTGTAAAACTTGGAGCGAGCAGATGAAGGTCTGTCTCTTACTACAAAAATTGGGAGCAATGGAACATAGTAAGTTCGTGGACTATATACTGCCAAAACAGACGAACGAATTGTCATTTGACGAGGCTGCAAAATCCTTAATGGAGTTATACTGCCCGAAAACTAGTTTATTCCATAAGAGATGGAAATGTATAAACCTGACTCGCAAAGAAGATCAAGACTACACAACATTTGCGTCAGTCGTGAACAGGCATTGTGATAATTTTAAATTATCTTCGTTAACGGCCGACAATTTCAAGGTATTGATTTTTATTCAAGGTTTAGTCTCAACCAAGTACGCTGAAATCAGACGCAGGGCATTGAACACACTCGAAAGGGAACCGGGCATTACCCTTCAAAATTTGGCTGAGGAATGCCAAAGAATTATTTCTGAAGAACAGTACTCCAGAAATATAGAAGAGGCAAATGTATCATACATCAAGAAAGTGCGAAATAAAAAAAAAACGTTCTTCCAAAAAAGTCAAGTGAAAACCAAAGCCAATACTCAGGAAACATACAAAAATAATCCTGATTTACCACGTTACCCATGCCGAGGATGGGGAACACTCCACTGGCAGAAAGATTGTCCTTACCGGTCCCGTAAATGCGATCTATGCAGATGCAATGGCCACAAAGCCTCGCACTGCAGAGTAAAAGGACCTCGCAAGAGTTACGTCAAAACGACGAGAATTCTAGGGAAAGATGAAAATGTACGGAAGTAACTAATAGTCAAAACAGTGGCTCAGATTTGTCCATAATAAACTATAATACTTAGTGTAAAATTGGCAAACCAAAAATGAGGCAAACCAACAGAGTGGCTCACTCGGTAACGGGAGAACGCATTAGGTTTGAAGGCGAAGTCATTACAAATGTAACATTGAAGGGCAAAACTTTAACACTAAAAATGTTTGTGTTAGAGAAATCAAATAATCTTTTCGGGGCAGACTGGATTCAACAATTTGAACTCTGGGACTCGCACATGAGCGATTTTTACCAGAAAATAGACAGCCCTACAGCCGAAGCAAACAAACTTAAGGAAGACTTGATGGAGTCATTTCCTAATGTTTTTTCGGGCAAATTAGGCTGCTGCACAAAAATGAAGGCGAAGTTCGAATTAAAAGATAACATCACCCCGGTTTTTAAAAAGAAACGCAGCATACCGTTTGCCTCCATACAAAAAATTGACGAGGAGCTAGATAAACTCGTCAAGTCAGGAATACTGGCCCAAGTCGACTACAGTGAGTGGGCTGCCCCCACTGTATACGTAAAGAAAAAATCAATGGATATTAGAGTCTGCGCAAACTTCTCGCCAGGGTTGAATACAGCACTAAGGGATCACCACTACCCGCTACCTAGCCCCGAGGAAGTATTTACGAAACTCAATGGAGGAAAAATTTTCTCAAAACTAGATTTAAGCGAAGCATACCTACAAATTCCCGTGGGAAAAGAAAGCTGTAGACTCTTGTGTATTACCACCCACAGGTGACTTTTCAAGTTTAATAGGTTAGCTTTCGGGATCAAGGTCGCCCCGGCTATCTTTCAGCAAATAATCGACACTATGTTGAGCGGCTTTGATTTTTCTATAGGATACCGAGATGACATTCTACTAAAAAGTGAATCTATAGAAGAACATAAAAGACATGTTTTTCGGGTATTTGAAAAAATAAGTGAGTATGGCTTCACACTGAAAGACACAAAATGCGAATTTTTCCTCAACCAAATTAAATACCTTGGTCAGATAATAGACAAGAACGGTAGACGGCCCGATCCTGAAAGGTCCACAGCGATAAGAAATATGCCTGAGCCACATGACTTAGCAACTTTGCAAAGTTTCTTAGGCTTAGCCAACTATTATCTAGCTTTTATTCCAAACCTGCATACTTTACGTGCACCCCTAAACGAGCTACTTAGGAAGGAAAAAGTTTGGGATTGGACCACAGAATGCCAGACTGCATTCGAAAAGCTAAAATACGTGCTCACATCAGAACTGTTCCTGCCCCATTATAATCCGAAACTGGACATAATCATCGCTAGTGACGCTAGCGCATATGGAATCGGCGCATGAATCCTACATAAAATGCCTGATGGTTCAACAAAACCGATAGCACATGCGTCTAGAACCCTACTACCGGCGGAAAAGAATTATTTCCAAATAGATAAAGAATCTCTAAGTATTATTTTCACTGTGACTAAATTCAATAGAGTTTTACATGGAAGACATTTTAAGCTTCAAACGGATCATAAGCCGCTCATCGCTATCTTTGGTTCAAGAAAAGGATTGTCTACACATACAGCAAACAGACTGCAAAGATGGGGAACAATCCTACTCAATTACGACTTCGAAATGGAGTTTCTACCATCAAAGAAGTTAGGACATGCTGACGGCCTATCCCGGTTAATACCAAAAACTGGAGAACCGCTTGAGGATTCTGTTATCGCTTCACTTCAATCAGAGAAGGGCTCCAGTTTGATTCTATGTAACACAGTGAAAGAACTTCCGGTTACCCTAGACGACATAAGAAAAGAAGCCGAAAGTGACGATTTTATAAAAGAAACCAAAGCAAAACTGGAATCGGATGAACAAGTAGCAGAAGCTTTCTCAGTGTGCGACCAGGTTCTACTATACAAAGATAGAGTAGTTATTCCAGCGACCCTACATAAAAAAAAAATCCTCAAGGATTTTCACACAGGATACCCTGGCGCCACCAGAATGAAGAGCCACATGCGTTCATACGTGTACTGGAAAAGCATGGACAAGGCCATTGAAGAAAAAGTGAAATCGTGCAGAGGATGTGCTCTAGCTGCGAAAACACCACCTATTCAATTCAGTCCATGGTTCAAAGCCGACTTTCCATGGTCCCGAATACAAGTGGACTATGCAGGACCACTTGATGGACACTACTACCTTATAATAGTGGACAGTTTTTCCAAGTGGCCCGAAGTATTTAGATGTAAGAGCCCAACTACGGAGTTCACCATAAAACTCTTCATGAGTTATTTGCACGATTCGGAGTGGTCGGCTGTTTGGTGGCAGATAACGGCACTCAGTTTACGCCCAGGGACTTTAAAGAGTTCATTAGAGACTTCCAAGTGGACCACATTACAACTCCGACATACCACCCCAGGTCAAACGGCCAGGCGGAAAGATTTGTGGACACACTGATGAGAGCTTTGAAGAAGGCTAAGGACACGCCATCCGAAAAATCCCTACAACAATTTTTTCAGGTGTACCGCATAACGCCCAACGAAAACACACCATCCCAGATGTCTCCAGCGGAAGTAATGTTTGCAAGGAAAATACGGCCAGTTTTTGATAAGTTATTACCAAAGCAGGTAAAACACACCAAGCTGACGATACCCAAGAAGAACTACATGCCGGGAGAAAAGATATTTTTCCAAATGCATAAAGATAATAGTACCTTCTGGGAGCGGGGAACGATCATTAACAGGATCGATCGTATGATCTATATGGTGGACGGACCACACTCCACAAATAAGAAACACTTAAACCAAATTTGCAAACGCACTTCAGACGAGCCAAGTGAAATTCCATCTGAAGAAGAGACAATGGACCTCCTTTATGAGGCATTTGGTCTGGAACCTCCTCAAACCAGTACGGAAATGCGTCGTTCCACTAGAAAAAGGAAGTAAACCCTAAGAGAAAAAATTATATTTCAGGGAAATAAATCCTCGGAGGGGGGTGTTCTGGGGTAACTGACACCCCTATTACTGTCTTCACATGGACTCTCCCATCGCTGTGAAAGGCAGCCATTTTGGACTCTCTAATCAGAGATTTCATGCCAGTCTAATCGTTGACATGATTTTACCGACTCTCCTGTTTGATATTGTGAACCCCTAAAAATAAGGCCACAACATATATATATATATGTATATATATATATATATATATATATATATAATTTTACTTTGTCTATTATGCTATTTTAAATTAGTATGTGACCTTGTTCATAACCTTACTAATGTAAATTAAAAGAACATATTTGTCTTTTTCCATGTATCTACTGTTATACAAAAAATTGCTTATTTCTACATAATTTTTCAAGAGAAATGCATAAAATGTGTTGGTATTAAGATTTATATTCTTACTCTACCACATCCTAGCTTTGTACAATATAATCTCTACGTACAACAAAATAGATTTTGGTAGTCTAAGCAGCGTTTTATCGTTCAAATTTCATTTAGTAACTTAGCAGCAGGCAAAGCTGAGAAACGGTTGAAATGCCGACTGTTTCGATCATATGTAAAAACTTATACATAGAAGGCACGGTGCGTACTTGCAAAAATGTTTATGTTACGCTAAAACAATATCAGGCGATGTAGATAACCAAGATCTCTTAACAAGGAAATGGTGTAGATCATGCTCTTGTTATTAAGTTGAGAAAATATTGTGACGGTTAAAACATTGTCTGGAGATATATCAGAGGATAATGATAACACTACGATAATTTCAAAGCAAGAGTTATACAAAGAAAAAAAATGGTGAATAGCACACATTCAGCCACCTAATCTGTGAAGGGAATAATACTACCGCGTCTTAAAAATAACACTGTGTGAAACAATCTTAAGAAGGCATCAATCACAGCAGAAATTATAGGAGCAACCAAGCAATAGAGGTGTCAGAAATTTCCTGAAAAATATTGAATAATTCCACCCCGTCTTTCGAAGCTTATAACTCCTCGAAAAATGTCATTCAGGCCCTAATTTTTTTTCAATTAAAGGAGCAAGGACCAAAATTTCATTAAAAAAAACAAACAAAAAACAAACAACGTGTTTTTTTTACAAAGGTTTTAAACTTCGGACTTTACATGTAAATGTCTAAAAAGAACATTACTTTTCCTTTATTTTAAATTTGAATATATTATTTATTGCCCTTTTCTCTTTAATTTGTGATATATAACACTTTTGTGAGAAAATAAATTATTTACTTTTTAATAGACATTTCAAAATCGGAGGCGTGAATTATACGACCCCCTGTCTTTCCAAGCTTATAACTACTCGAGAAATGTAATTCAAGCCCTATTTTTTTTTCAATTAAAGGAGCAAGGTTTCATAAAAAAAACGAAAAAAAACATACAACGGGGTTTAAAAAAAAAATTTTACACTTCGAAATTTACAGGTAAATTTCTAAAAACCATTACTTTTTTTGTTTTGAATTTGAATATATTATTTATTGACCTTTACTCTTCAATTTGTGATATATAAAACTTTGGCGAGTAAATTAATTATTTACTTTTAAATAGACACTTGAAAATGGGGGGGCGTAGATTTAGACAAAACCTTTGTCTAAAATATTACATTCA
>NC_136512.1:79293233-79375733 GCF_053919585.1 Euprymna scolopes | reverse complement strand
CTTTTGCTGTGGTAAGTCCTACAAGGCAGTGGTGTTTGATTTTGGGGTTGGTTCCCGTAGTCTTCGCCCAAACAAGGGCACCCACAAGACAGTGGGGTAGGGGTTAGTAGTGTGCCAGGGCGTGTTCACACATCGGTGGGCCATATTGAATTACATCTGGAATGCGCTACTACTCTGAGGTCTCCTAAAGGTTTACCCAGGGGCCACAAGTCACCCAGTTAGCGTGTGTGGCCAACGTGGAGGCCGTTAGGAGGGTTGATGATGGAGAGGTTATGTACTGGCAGAGAAGATTTATGTATAGCTTAGCAAGCGGTGTTAGCTTGAAGCGAGAAGACATGCAATCACGGACGTAACACTAACTTATACCTAACACACTAGACGTATCACGTCCCCCTGCCAGATTAAGAATCAAAACACCCACATGGATATAGTTATATATATATATATATATATATATATATATATATATATATATATATATAAATTGCTTATATATATTATATATATATATATATATATATATATATATATATATATATATATATATATAGTCATGCGCATACGAACCTAACTACGTAAACATACATACGCACATATACGCGAACAGTAACAAACATATGTACTTACATATACTCTTACAAATTCAGGGTTTTATTTATTACAAAATTTGGTAACTTTTCGAAGATTTATAGGTATCTGAACTAAAATACTATACATATAAAATGAAAGCTAATTTTCCCAGTATATTACGCAGCACAGATGGCGCAAGTAAAAGTGTTATGCAATAAACAAGAACTGTATTAATAAATAACAATCTTGCATAGCTCCCCGTTCCGCTATATATTCTATATCTACTTAAGTTCGTTTGTTTCCCTCATAATACTGCATTATAGTACCATCTGGAAATTGTGTTTTATTCAAATACTTTCGTTTATACAGCGTACGAAACGATTTGTGTAAAGGTTTCTTTTGGATACGTTTAAAAGAAATTCATAACATAATGAAATTATCGTACGCATTATTCGTTTTTCGTTAAATAGCGAAAATTAAAAAAAAAAATCATAAGAGAAAGGTATTTTTCCTCGAGAAAAAAAAACAGTTATGCGTAGTTTTTCATTGAAATAAGTAAGGTTATGATAAAAAATAAAGATTATTGTAAAAAAAAAAACGGATTTTTTTAAGTTCGCAAAATCATAGGCATCGAAAATAAAGCAAAACTCTGTATTATCAATAATAGAAGCATCATGTGAAACAAAAACCCGTTGGAATAACTAGCAAGGAAAAGGTATAAAATGTAATAATTGATTCATCTGTCCACAGTCATACTTGCACTTTTTTTTCTATTTTCGTGGCAAATTATAATAAATAAATTATTAAAAACACTAAGATGTATTTTTCTGTTAATAATTCATAATTAATTCCCTATCAACAGATTAGTGACAAGCTTAACGAAAAAATATTTGCATAAGACGTAAAGCCTTTCCATAAATTCTTATCAAAATATTACTTAATAGCAGTTCAGCCTGGCTTTGCTCAGCCCCTTTGTACTGTTCATAACTTTATATGCATATGTATATATATATATATATATGTATATATATATATATATATATATATATATATATATATACATATATTACCACCTGACGAAGGCAAGAGGAATTAGTTGGCCGAAACGTTGTGAATAAACACTCCAGTAAAAGATGAAAAACAACAACTAATAAAGATGAGACTAGTAGTCCGAAATAGAAATAAAAATAATATATGCATATATATATATATATATATATATATATATATATATATATTTTTATATGTGTGTGTGTGAGTGTGTTAAAAGTTTGACTTATATCTAGGTAACCCACATCTAAAATTTCATGTGTTTAGAGACAGAATTAGCGGAGAAGATTGTTAGAGTTTGAAAAGGTCAACTCTTTCAACTGTGTGTTATTGGCAGCCAGATTTCCGTAAAAAAATCTGGTTAAACAACTTGTTGCATATGTGAATACTCTTTATGTAAAATTTATTTTTTTAACCCGAAATCGACTGAATCATTTGCAAGAGACATAAAAATAAAGAATCTTTTGAACTTCGACCACTTGGTAGCCAAATTTGCGAACATAACCCAATTAAAAACTTCCCTATGTCTGGATACACTTTATACAAAATATTTAATGTTAAGGCCAAAAATTCACTAAGTAATTCGGTAGAGACCGCAGAAACATTTTTTTTTAATTTGACCCCGATCTTTACCACTATATATTTACTATTTTGGGTGCAAATCAAATAAAAATGTTTGATCTATGTCTAAGTAACCTACATCTAAATCTTGAAACGTTTTAAGGCGTGTTGTGTATGCTTATTCAACCGTAGTTTTCATATTTGCGTGCCCCACAGTGAAGTTTTCCTCCGTACTGAGGTACTTATATATACCATGCTCTCAATATTTCGCAATAGCCGTAAATCAATTAAAGATGTTCGGATGTCTTTTTTTTTCTTATTTTTTGTAATTTTTCACATTGGTTTACTCCCAACTCCATTAAAACATTCTCTGTACAACTTCTTCTCAGAGAGACATTTTTTGTTTGTGTCTGCATAGAGTTTTAGATCGGCCTAAAGAGTAAATTTTTACAGTGTTTACTTATTTCTTTTTTTCTGCCTCTACTTTGACTGCTCCCAGCGTTGGCAACTTTCTAAGACAGTTTTTTTTTCTGTAGGCAAGTATTTTTATTAAGTAAGTGTTGGCCAGTTTTACTAGCTTATTTCTGGTACACGTCTTTTGTTTTTGTTTTTTTTTCTCGGGGTACTCGCCATCGGTCCGGTGATTGTAGATTGTATCCGCAATTTTTCTGTAAGCCATTTGTATGTGGTCGAGGGGCAACAGCTAGACCTGTATTTGTTGGGCTAGTGAGTCTCTTTGCTCTTGGGTATCAGAGTCGTTTTGCCAATAGTTAGCAACCCCAGTAAACGTTCCTCGCCGCTGACATTAAATGTATTGGCATTGTGCTCATGACGTGCTGTGCCCTTCTTCAGCTTGAAACTTTGAATCTTATTAATTCCCAGGCTTCGAAGTTTGCTAAAACGAGTGATTTTTTTTTTCGTACAGAATCTTTCGTGATATTCAGAACTGCCATATTTTGTTTGCCTTTTACAGCCACTTTAATTGTATTTATTCATTCCCTCTCTTGGTGTTTTTAAGGGTCATATACAGTAATTTCACGATTTCTGTACTTCTTCATTTGTCAGTGACAACTTTTCCTAGTTTTTTCTTTAATTAGATTTCTGCATACCATCCGAGGGTTCTTGTCAAACAATTATCCAATGAACTGAATTCCACTTTTTTCGTCTATGTAGTGAAGTCATTTATGACAGCTTGCTTTTCTACTTTTAGCTGCACTGAGTTTTGAATTAAACATTCTGTTTTTATATCTATTCATGTTGTTTTTAATTTTACTCTGTACTTTCACATAACAGAAAGATATCTTGTTTCTTTTTTTCATTTTTTTGTCTTTCTTTTGAAGCCTATTTTCCATACTTGTGCATTGTTTTTTTATCTTAAAGTTTATCTCGGTTCCCCCCTCTTTATATTTAGGCAAGAGTTTCCTAGGTATAAAATGTGCTGCCCAATAGGTTGCAAAAGTGTATTTCTGTTAAGGACGCGTTAGTTGGAACCATTATAGTGAACGCATCATTAACTTTTGTAACGAAAAGCTTGATCCCGTTGTCACAATTTATTTTCACCAGCCTTGGTCGATCTCCAACAGCCAGACATTGAGTCATTTCTAATCGGTTATATAATTCTTCTCCCGGATCAACTTGATCTGTCTCCAGTATTGTATTTCTAGCTGGGTCGTTGTGGTGTTGTTTTTGCCCAGATTTATTTAGCTGGGATTAATGGGAGTGAATTTGGGGAGAGTTGTTGTTGTTTATAGGTGATTACAATTGAGAATCCATCGATGTAAGTCATGTGAGACCATGTCGGGTAGTTGACGCAAGGTGGGTTCCGGCATAAGGGAGAGGGATAAGGTTGTTAATTGAGCAGAGGTCAGCTTCAATGATCAATCAGATGTCTCTAATCATGTTGGAAATCTACTCCACAGAGGAATATTTTTTTCTTTATGAAGACATGTGAGGTTTTCTATTGCAATGAGTTTCTTAATTGTTGTCGTTCTTGAGATCTTACTTAAGTTTAGAATGTGTCATTATTTGCATATTCCATCGTCTATATAAGTGTCTTTTGGTTATCCCTGCTCCATTGGAGTTGTGTAAATTGCTTGTGTCCCTTTGGCCAAATCATTTTTCGCCTAATTAAAAGCTTTTAACTCTATGGAATATTTTATTTATTGTGTGTGATATTAATCTGTTACAGAAGCGAGGGTAAATATTCATTTGCTGTCGCTAAAATTGTTTCCTTTGTTAAGAGAGATGGCCTTACTTAAGCGTCGAATATATTTTTGTTGTTCCCAATTTCTGATAGCTTGACCAGACGAAAGCGTGACATCTGCTTCTTCTCACAGAGACAACTTATAATTTTATTTTTTGGGGATCTTTGTTTGTTGCCTAATACCAGGACTAGGATTAGTGTGGTCTGGTGGAGTATCTCGCTAAGTGTTATTACGTGTGGTTAAATCACTAAGGGAAGTTGCAACGTTGCCTTCTAACTACGACTAATGCATAACCATGCTCAGAGAAGTTTCTGAATTCTGGGCGACACCTTGCCAGTGTGAGAATCCCGAATTTCTTTCATTTCAATTTTAATTTGAACTTTTGGTCAAGGTTTACTTCAAACTTGAAGCATCCTCATACCAGAATTCCCGACAAGCCCCTGTACAGAGCGATCGGAGATACTCGAAGTTGCAATCTAATAGGCATTCTAGTCTTCTTCTTTATTAGTGTATAGTTATTTGTAGCGTTTAAATTTCCTTCCTTGTGACGTTTATCGTATGACTCATGCATAGCCTCTTATATGTTAAATGTACATAAGCTTATGCAATAATATACTTTTATTTGCTATATATTTGCTTACGTTACAACGGTTCTTTCAGCAAAACGAATATCATGAAATCTTCTTCGTGTTGTTGTTTTTTTTTAATTTTATGGTTATTATTATTTTATGGCATGAGTGTAAAATCATTGTAATTAACTGTATAATTCCACTCGAATAGATATAAAAATATCTGCATTATTCTGTACATAACTTGTACTGTTAAAATAACATTTCATTTCCCAAAACAGTAAAAAACAACCAGGAAATTCTAACTGCAATATTATATGACTCTTTATATATTATCTTAATCATTTTTTTTTGTATATGTAATTAAGAGTTTTAATTGCAATGTTTTTAAACAGACTATTAACAATCAGATAGATGTGTTTTTGGTTGAGTTCGAGTAGCGATGTATCAGGTATTGGACACAAATGTAAGACATAGACTACGTATATCAGTAACTTCTACAGGAAAACCATTCTTTACATTCTAATCGTTCTTTATGTACGATTTTTCGTATCTCTTTTGCACTTGTTCACCGGGTATATCGGTCAGAATAAGGCAGATCTTTTCTTTTAAATAACGTACTTTCCGTTATAATATACATGTGGTTATGGTCACCTTCAATAGATTTCAATTTCTCTTTTTTTATTACATTTTCACTCCAAACAAGGCAAATTGCCACTTTGGTGTAGGGGACTCCTATCAGGGGCAACAACTACTGAGGAACTATGTAGGGATTTGGGCAGCAAGATGTCGGTTCACGTTACACTTGAACTTCTGTACGTCAGTACTGTTGGGGAAGCAGGGTCATGGAATGAAATCCCAGAATCTAGCGGTTCTGGGGAAGAAACTATTGGAGTAAAAATATATTTTATATCTAGGGAGCTCTACAGTGTGGGGGTGTTATTTAGCAGTCTGTCGGGTTTTTCGAGAGTGCTCGCGTCGTGGGGGGCACAAGTGATTGCAATTCATCAGAGCATCCACCACTAAAATACTTGTAGAAAAGGCAGAGGGATGCAACATTTCGCCGATGGGACAGAGGCTGAAGCTTAGATGCCAGTTCAGGGCCTTTCAGGTTTGCCACTCTCTTTTGAACCTTGTCAAGGAGCGAGAGACTAGTAGCAGATGCACCAGCCCAGATGTGACAACAATACTCCATACATGGGCTAATGGTGGTCTTATAGAGGTGCATGACACTTTCGGGTGTTAGTAGCTGTCTAGCACGGTAGAGAAGCCCACCTTTCTTGCAGCGGCCCTGGCAATGCCTTCAATGTAATTGGTCCAACTCATGTTTTCTGTGAACGTTAGGTCAAGGAGTTTGAAAGATGTACTCTAAGATAAAGAGTCGTAGGCCATTGCTATAGGTGGTAGAGAGGGTGTCTTGTAATCATTAAATGAAACCAGTTTAGGCTTGGCGGCATTGAACGCGACCAACCACTTTTGTCCCCATTCCACCACAGATTGGAGGTATGCATTTATGCAGAGTTCTGTCTCATGAGTCACTTCGAAACATATTCCATTAACAAGAAGATTTTTTTTTATATTTTGATTCTCCAACATATATATCGTGTACATTGCCTTGGTGCATCGTTTCCTTTTCCGAGATATCTATTAATCTATACAAATTTATCATGCAAAGTTACTAGTAGACATGTATCAACTTCGTATAAAAGCATCTCGAAACAATGTTTTTCAAACTTGTGTAAAAAAATGTTCTTTTCGAATTTAACAATTAAACACGATAGAAATTGTTTGAATGATTCATACCAAGAAATTCGATGGTGAAAGGACTTTTTGTGTCGTTATAATTTGTACATAAATCAGGTTATACTGTCAAAAACGAAAGAAAATTTCACCATCACCCCGCAAAAAGTCGGACACTGGCGACATAACCGAAACTGTCTACGATATATTAACGACAGTTGTCATTAATCATTTTTCTTACAAGTATACGAATGATTATTTAATGGAATAGCCCATACACATTTTACATTGTTTTGTACAATAGATTTGTTTTGAGTGAAATTTATCACGATTAATACAGCGAGTGTCTGACATGCTTCAAGAAATAACATATAGAGTAAACTTTCAAGGCACAAACCCTCTCTCTCTCTCTCTCACACACCCACACATATATACATATATACATATGCATGTATATATATATATATATATATATATATGTGTATATATACATTTATACATACATATCTGCATATATGTATGTATATATATGAATTTGTATGTGTATATATGTATATATATATATGTACATGTATATATAAATGAATATATATGTACATATACATATAAATGTGTATATGCACACACACACACCCACACACACACACACACACACACACATATATATATATATATATATATATATATATATATATATGTTGAACCCATCCGTATGCATTTATGCAAGATTCTGTCTCATGAGTCACTTGGAAACACATTCCATTACCGAGATGACTTTGCATTGTTTTTATATTTTGATCCTTCAAGATATACAAAATTTTCGGATTTTAGTGCCTTTGGATTTGTCACTTTTTATGATTTGATCATCTGTTCGCGTCACATCTGTTTTTTTTATTTTTTAACCACTCACTTTGCTTTTCTCTTGTTTTTATTTGTACGCTAGTAGGGTGTACTTAACGGTTTCATGAAGCAAAATGTTACTCCGCATTTTGCAATGCCCCTTCCACTGATGAGAAAGAAAAATATTTCTTTCGAAACTCCGCGAACTAAGGGTAATCCATTTTTATTGTGTTTTTTTTTCCGAAAAATAATATATTTTTTTACATTTGCACGTGTGTTTTTCAAAACATATAAACTCTTATATTTTTTAAATTCGGATTCATTATTGAGATGAGTATTATTTGTATTAATATATTTGTTGCGGAATATTATCCCCATCTTTATTAGTTGTTGTTTCACGACGTTTCGGACAACTATTCCGCTTACCATCGTCGGGTGGTAATCGCGACGGATAGGAACTTGGAATGTCCTTCCTGCATTCTCAGGAATCACTGCCATCCGTAGTGGTTGTCGTCTCACCACGTTTTTGACCAAGTAAGCCTCTGGCCGGCGTTGGGTAGGATTGAAACCGCTATCTTCAGACAATCATCATATGGAACCGTAGATAATCAACATCTCTAAAAATTGCGCCAGGAGCCCTGAGAGCGATCAAGATTGGATTATTTGATCTTATAAATCCACGGTGGTTTATTATCTGATCTCCCATGGTCAAGCCCGTACCGAATGGTATATATATATATATATATATATATATATATATGTATGTAAATATATATATATATATATATATATATACATATATATATATATATATATATATATATATATATATATATATATATATTGGAATTCATTATTGAGATGAGTATTATTTATATTAATTTATTTATTTACCACCCGACGAAGGCCAGGGGAATAGTTGGGCGAAAAATAATAATAAAGATGAGAATAATAGTCCGACATAAATAAACGTGGATTTATAAGATTAAATAAGCCAACCTTGATCGCCCTTCGGGTCCTGTGATGCAGTTGATAGAAACGTGTAATCTCTACTGTTCCAGATGATGATTGTGTGAAGATAGCTGTTTCAATCCTACCCAAAGCGTGTCAGTTTCTCTCCGTCGCGGTTACCACCTGACGAAGTCAAGAGGAATAGTTGGTCGAAACGTCGTGAAACAACAAGTAATAAAGATGAGAATAATAGTCCGCAATAAATAAATTAATATATAAACAACTGTACTTATGGATAAAGAGATAATAGAAAAATCCACCGTTTAAAAAGGACTGCTGATATTACGATTATAATTTGAAAATGAACAACTAAAGCTAAATACTCAATTA
The DNA here is from genome assembly GCF_053919585.1 of Euprymna scolopes. Taxonomy (NCBI): domain Eukaryota; kingdom Metazoa; phylum Mollusca; class Cephalopoda; order Sepiida; family Sepiolidae; genus Euprymna; species Euprymna scolopes. The sequence goes on along the minus strand of NC_136512.1, from coordinate 79,366,858 downwards.
AATATATATATATATATATATATATATATATATATATATACATATATTGATTCTTTTATGTAACGTGATAGTGTTAAAGCTAATCATTTCTTCAAATGTTGATGGAAATAAGCATGTAAATGTCCGATCTAATAGGAAGCGCCGATTGTGCAGATATATTTGATTTAATAATAGAAACGGTACCGTTTTTAAAACACTGTCGATATTGAAATTCATATTCCAAATTATATATATTATATACATATGTACGTGTGTATGTTGTTACAGAAGCTGCAATGTAACATAGTGTTACGTTGAAGTAATATACAATTATACGACCGAAGCCAGATCCAAATAACGAATCCTCTCTCAGAATAATATGATTGATTGGTGAAACTATGAAGGGCGACTGGTAGACACGCTTATCGAACGGAACAAGTGGTTTTAGTTATTCATTGGTTCATTCGTCACAAAAATGTCACCAAGATAAAAGAAAAAAACAACGTCCATTGTAAACACCACTTACTTAAGTCGAACCCGATGGTTTCTCTCTTTATTCAAAAGTTCTTATAATTTTGTGTTTACTGGAATGTGGTATTCGACCGGATGTCAGACATTGACTAACTACTTCAGTAACTTCAACCTAAAAAATATTGTTTTTTTTTTGTTTTGTTTTTTTTCATTTTCTTATCGTTTTCTAAGTGCAAATGTTTGTACTTATTTTACACTTGGTTCACCGGGTATATATATAGTAGGAAGTTTTAGATTTTTAAAAAGTAGCTTAGTTTATCTTATAATCATAGTGATAATTGATATCTCCTTTATATTCCATTTTTTGTATATCGTGAATAAGGACTTGGCACTTCGTTATCTTTTCCGATACATCAACCAGTTTTTGATCGCTGAAATAAAAAAAACTTTCATGTGTAGCTGGATTTGTGTGTCGACCGAATTCATATTTCAAATAAATTTATAGACAACTAAGGTGCAAGCAGGGACACTGTACGTTACCTGGGTTTGAATGAGGATCACCAAATATTCTACACTTCCTTGTCAAACGATTTGATAGAGACATTTGTTGGAAAGTTACCCAAAATGCATTGCTGTTGGACGAGCTTACTTCGACGTGGACTAGAGTTTCATACGTTTACTATGAGTATAATGTACCAATAGGGAAAAGAGGTTGGAAATTATTTTAGACACACCGAATATATATATATATATATATATATATATATATATATATATATATATATATATATATATATATATATATATATATATATATATATACTAGACAATCCTTGGCCCGTTGGTCAGTATTTTGTATTAGCTATGGACTCTATGCATGAGCGTGACACTTGTGACGTACAGAAAATAGTTGTTTTTTTTTTTACATAACAGACACATTTCTATAAAAGTGTATTTAAATGAAAAAAAGAAAATAGATAGATTTCTATGAGTAGTTCTGTTTATTATCATTGATTATTTAAAAAAACTAAACAATTCACAGTTACTGAATTATAAGTGGTTTGCCATAATTATAGGTAAATGTCCAATGAACCATAATACTTATTAACCATAATACTTATGAACCATAATACTTATTATAGTTAAATTCACATTTTGATATATCTTATTTTTTATATCCTTCATGCTTGTATTACGTTTAAGTTATTTTAAACCCAACTCTTCCAATGTTAATTAATAATTTCAAAATAATAACGTCATATTTCAGCGTCCCAATGCTTCGTTTGTTCTTTTTTCGCGTTTAAATTATCCAAATAAACAATTGTTAATGCTGTTTGTTTTTTTGTTTTACATCGTTCATTTCTGTATTACGTTTATGTTATTTTAAACACACTTCTTCCCATGTTAAATAATAAGTTCGCCTAATAACTTTTATATATCAGTGCGTAGATCATGTGCGCATGCGTAACCGGATGTCGTAAAACGGAAAGTGGATTACATACATCGATACAAGGTCATTGAGTTTTATAATTATATAGATATATATAGTATGTCTCTTTCTCAAGACTGCACACGTCAACATTCTCCCCAAATTAATTCCTCTGTGCTACTTGAAAAACGTTATGTGAATAAGAGTGCGGAAAATATTTTGAACAAAATGCTTAAAAAAACAATAGTCCAACTAATCGTGAAGGTTAAATATCTTTGATGTAGATTTAGTGGTTTACTAATTATTTTATTTTCTAGGAACTTGCTCTTTGATTAACGATTCCTACACACAGGGCTGTCATTTATTGTGATGTGTATTGGAACCACAACCTATACGGATTTTTCCAGTGATCATTTGTCACACAATGCCCAAGTGGTTTAGTTAGAAATAGATTTACAAGTTTATCTTGCTGATCGTCACAGTTCTAGAAGCGGGTCGGGAACATGATTATTTGTGCAAGTGAATCAACATAAAAGACAAGAAGCAAAACAAATTTAACAACGTTGACATGAAATCACAGTTCTCTTTTATTTGGATGTTAGTATCTTAGGTGGGTGTTGAATTTATACTTTCGAATCTGATTCGAAGAAGAATATACTTGCATAAAACATGTTGTTTCTGTGCCGATAGTCTGTTAAATACCTCTCCAAGTAATCCACTTGAATTCGGGACATGGCGCAGCACTTCGCCTAAAATAGAAATTTCAGTACAGTTCATGTTAGAAATTGGACCGAATCAGTAACATTTTAGACAAGTTTGCGGCTTGGAATTCATTCACCGTCACAACAATTGCAATTACAACTTTCCGACAATGCTTTCTATCGAAGAAAGTTGGGAATATATTGCGCATTATTCACATCGACACAAAAAGAAAATGATCCAAACCCCTCACAATTAAAATTCGTCTACAGAACCCGTGCGCTTCGGAGATGCTTTCTTCCAGAAATGAAGCAAAATTAAAAATAGTTCCCTTGAACTGGAGACAATTACAGTACATTAATTCAATTAAACGACACATTAAAAACTAATTTCCTACTCTTTAAAATTTGCAATTTTTTCTCAGGAAAATCACGTTTGAATATTAAAAAGGAAAAAGAGAAAACGTTCAAAGGAACTCCACAAATGCTATACGGAATGTGGGTTAAGAATTTGCGAATTTCACCTCTTCTTAATGGAACCTAAAAATTAATAAAAATGAATTTCTTTCGTAAAAGATCATAATTCTACAAGTATTCATAATTCTACAAGTATTTTAAAGGTGTTCATTTCATTGTAATTAATGTGTGAGTATGTTATGCCATTCTAGTAAAGCATACCATATGTTTTATAACCGAAATGTAAAACATAATATGTTTTTAACTTTACCATCAAACATAATCAGTTGGTTCCCATATTTTATCCATAGGTTATACAAGTATTAAATGATGAATTGCAAGAATAAAATAATAAATTACGAATTATGTCGCATTATATATATATATATATATATATATATATATATATATATATATATATATAGTAATTTATAAAATATATATGGCGATTAAGCTTAATCGCCATATATATTTTATAAATTACTAACTAGCTCTACCTACGTATTGAGCACTTTGGAATTAAATACTTAAAGTTTACGCATATATCTATACTTTCGTATATTAAATTTATGTGAGTAAATGAAGTAGTTATGTATATATATATATATATATATATATATATATATATACGTATATATACATATATATATATACATATACATATGTATATACATGTATATATATACATATATATATATATACATATACATATATATGCATATACATGTATATATATACCTATATATATATATATATATATATATATATATATATATATATATATATATATATATATCCTAAATAGGGCAAGAAACGTGTGGTTTTAACTTTATTAACATTAACAACGAACGAGTATGTAACCTTACAATCTTGACAAAACCACACTCTCATGCACTCAAACGCTACAACACAGTCAAATTGGTACCAGGCATTGCAGTTATTACAATATATAGTAGAGAACGAACAGTTATTTAGAGTAAAAAAAAAGTCTGACCGTAATATATTCTCGCCAAGATTTTTAATCTCGTATGTAGCTTATCACGAGAAGAAATTCAAATTCTTTGTTTTTAATATTGCCAGGTGAGACCCTAATGACTTGCATAAATGTAAAAGCATTTCATTTTAAGAATGCAAGGAAACTGCCCATAATTATCTATTGAGAATGCATTATTTGACCCTGAAAGATGTGAGAGGATATCGATCAAAGTAAGTATAAAACAATTCCCAAACAGAATGATCAAACATTCTAAAGGGAACATACTTTTTCATAAAAATTATCACAAAAAGAAAGCGGGACAGTCGGTCAGTAAGAGTGGAAGCTTGACAGTGCTTCACTGCCAAAATCAACGCCCACTTCCCGCCCCTTCACAGAGGTCACAATAATAAATTGTACGAGAAAGGTATTCGTACGTACAAAAAAAAATATTTTAAAAGCCAGCTGTCTTGTGTGTTACTCGCTGTCAATGTGTATGTATCGTTAATATGTGACAAAATTTGGTAATTAGAAAACGCATTTGGAACAAATATCTGCAGCAAAAAGATAAAAAAAATCTAAAGAATACAAATGAGTATATAAATTAGTTCACAACGATTTTAATAGTTTGATGGAATGGACTCGCACATCTTTCTCATGAACGGGGTCCAAACTCCCATTAATCTGAACATGTTGATGCCGAGTTTGTGTCATATCGCCAATCACTCATATGCCATTATTAATGGTTTGTTTCATCAGATGATTATGTTTTCTCAACAGTTCTTGTTGTTTAACTTGAGAAGCATACATATCCGACTCCTTAATATGACCCGAATATCGCATCAAACATTTGTCATTCAAAAACAAACCAAGACAAGCAACTGTTGGATGTGCATTTTCATATACGTTTTCTTGTATTATTGAAGTTCTTCCAGTTACTCTCTTAAGCACGTTTGCTGATACTAACAATTTTGCTTATTATTCGTCTCCGGTTTAAGATAATTCAATTTGTCAATGAATTTCCAAATTTTCTTTAAAATTTGATCAGCTTTGTTAGAGATAGAAATTAGATCGAACCAAAAGCAGACTTTTACTAGTATAGATATTGTCTGGATAAAAATATGACATAATTCCCTTACTAATATCGTTAAGACGTAGAAAGCTGGCACTCGATCATTTGATACTGATCCGCTTTACACATTTGAGCCTCTAAATCATGAGACTGTCAGAAATACCTCCTGTAAATATAATTATTTTCATTTATTTTAAATTAATTTAAACACATATTTAAAGAAAACGGCATTCAACTTATTTAAATAACATTTTATATCTCTTAAATATTGAATTACTTTAATATTGAATAAATTTAGTATTGACATTACTGTTTTATAACGATAACAATCATTTTGTAAATGGTAAAGTTAGATTATTCGGTAATATTTTGGTTTATTTTCAATTTTATTTTCCGTAACACATTGCATGAAATACTACTCTATTGTAAATATATCCTTGTTAAATAAAATTTATAATCTTGAATTGATTTTAAACTAGCTTACCGGCGCAGCTTTGCCCGGGTGTTTGGGGGGTGATTTGGAGAATAAAAAGTGGTAGCAGACAGGTAGGCACGGACCCGTACCACGAAGAAGTAAAAGAACGTGAGAAAAACCAAAAACCTGGCGGCTTATCCGTTGTATTAATCGCCAAACGGGAAGTGGGGCAATGTAAAATCAGGGCTATTCAATCAAGAAGATTGGATGATGGTCGAAAATATCTGTAAAAAATACGCGACTCCTCCTTGTAGAAAGCTGGCGAGTTGAGAAAGAAGGAATTAATGTTTTAGGCAATTTTTCGATATTTATTGTCCGAAAGATCGCTTAACAACGTTAAAATCCATCGCCTCTGTCGAAAATTTTAGGAAGATATACATACATACATACATACATACATACATACAATTTAACAGACATGTGAGATTTTTATTATTTTAAATTGTTCATCCCGATTTAATTAATGGCTAATACGTTAATTACTTATGTTTACTGAATTTATGACCAATAACGTAGGTAAATATTCGAATAACAGACTGTCATATTTAATTTTCCGAAACTTTGGGCGAGGATGTGTGTGTGTTCCTGCGAGTTCGATGCGAGTGAACTGCGACCCTCTGCCCCTATTTTTAGCTTGCATAAATCTATATGTCGCAAATTTAAAATATATATCAGTAACCTCTTGTCTGTTTCCATTCTTTTGATTATTCGTCTATCTCGGTCTCCCTTTCATTCTTTTGGAGTCTTATATCAACCAAACTAAATGTCTGGCTTACGGTTACCTCAATAACACCATTACCATTACTTAATATTCTATTTAAAATATTTTATATTTTATTCATATTAAAATATTTGAGGAAACTCAACGTTGTTTTTTCTCTCTCGTAATGGCAGATATTTAATTATCATTTTAATATCCCCCCTAACACGTTTAACCTGCCTGGATATCTCCCACTCTACCGTAATGACTCTGACAGACATATGCACGGGCTTGGAGTCTATATTCGAAACGCCCTCCCCTTGATCAGAGAAACTAAATTATAATCCGACGATCAAGTCTTTATGTGCTTTAGACTCACCATGCAACATAACATTAGCTACTTTTATTTTTTCTACCGCTCTCCCTCGACCAGGACTGTACACTAATAAACAAAGTTTCTGGCAGCATAGATACATCACTTTCCCTCGACACTAGCGCATAAGTGCATATATTTGGTGACTTCAATGCCCACCACAACAACTGGTTTGGATTTTCTACTCACACAGACACAGCTGGTATCACAACACATAATTTCTGTATATCGCATTCCCTATCACATATGGTTACGTTTCCAACCCGTTTTCCAGACGCATCACTTCTACATCTGTTTCTGACCACAGTTCCCGATGACTGTGTAACTAATGCCAATAACCCACTTAGGAACGCCGGTCATGCAGTGGTAATGGCTGAAATAATCTTAAACTTTAAAGCATAAACCGAAGAGCCATTGCTCAAAACAACGAGATATTATGAAAAGGCTGACTGGGAAGCCAACAGGAATTTCATCATGGATGCCCCATGGCAAAATATCTTTCCACTTCCTGCTGAACATTGCGCAAATGAGGCAACTGAATGGTTCAAAACGGCATTTGAAGCACATGTTCCAACGCGCAAATTTTATAGCAAGCCCAAATCTCCCCAATGGTTTACTTCTACTTGTGCAGTTGCAATAGCACAAAGGCAGCATGCGTACCGTAAACTCAACCGACACAAGTCAGTTAAAACAAGCAAAAGGATATCGAAGCCAGAAGTAACGTTAAGAAAGAAATAGCGACAGCTAAGAGAGAATTTACCGAAACCACAAAAACAAAATACACGCATCGAAACACAGAAATTAGGAACCCGTGACTTCTGGAAAATCTACAACATTGATTGAAATTTAGAAAAAGCTGCATTTTTAGCATCGGACGCTTTTTTCGATTAAAAACTATGCCATTTGAGACTGTGAATGAATTCGGAATTTTCTCAGAGTTAATGACCATAGTGCGTCAGGACCAAGAAAATTATGCTCTAGTGTACCTTGACGAGATTTTGAAATTTTCAGATATCGTCGCAAATCATGTCAAATACATCGAAAATATATTTATCATTTTGAGAAAGAATAACCTTAAATTAAAACTCAAAGTTAAAGAAACTCAACATTCGGGATTTGTAGAGAATTTATGGAGCTTATCTCGGAGAGTTAGAATCTATCCAGTCTTCTTTGACCCTTAGTACAATTAGGGACGTACATGCTCCCATCGGGTCTGTTGGTATTATAAGAGAATAATCCCGAACTCGTAGAGCCTAACTATTACTACACCTAAGAATTATGCGAGCTTCAAGTAGAGTGCTGAATGTGAAGCAGGTTTTTATACGCTAAAAGTGAATGTTGGACGAGTTAGTTTCTCTAGCATATCTGGACCTAAACCGAGGGTACGATCTCTATACGGATTCCTCCGATTTTGCCATAGGTGCATGTTTGACTCAAACGTTAAAAAATGAATATAAAGAGAAGGGGATTATAGAAACCCATCTATTTTTGTCCCATCAGTTTAGTGATACTTAAACGAGATGGCCGACAACAGAAAACGAGATCTATGACATTTATTATGCGTTGCAAAGGTTTAATCACTACTTACATAGTGCAAGGTTCATCAGTCTATCAGATCATACACTGGATGTATACTTGTTAAATGCACCCATGAAAAAAATCATCAATGTGCTTGGAGTATAGGTAGATGTAATTGTAAATTCAGTATTTGAAGGCCCGAAGAACGGATGCGCAAATCTATTTTCTCGTTCTAAAGGCGTTTAAAACACCACGAGGATAAAAAAGTAGAAATCCATGGTGGGGCTCATGAGGTAAGTGTAATAATGTAGAACCGGTGTGAACCTTAATATTTGCTAATTTACATGAAGAGTTCTGAGCAGAGACGTAACAGATATCTACTCTAGCAGAATTGGGCGTGTCCCATGAGTAAGACAGGAATACAAAAAATAGGGTGGTCAAAATCATACTCAAGAGAGAGAGAGAGAGAGAGAGAGAGAGAGAGAGAGAGAGATAGGACCACAAGACGAGAAAGAATAAAATCCTAATTTCAGATTAAATCCTCTGTTATCAGTCGTATTCGGTGAAGATCAAACTGTGAAATTGTATATTTTCCCCCATCACAGGTCCCGAGTACAGCTTAGGGAATCATGATAAAATTGGTTACACTGAGACGGATAAAACTTACCAATTGATAGGATTTAAATATATTTGAACTTGTCTATTTAGGGGGGTAGTTAATTATGTTAGCAAATGTGTTACCTGTCAAACTAGAAATGAAAGTAAGATAAAAAAGACGTCACAAAAACATGACAACTCACCCTACCAGTTTGTGAAAATAGCAATTTATATATGCGGACCTTTCCCGAGGACAATTTCAGAAAATCAGTAACTTGTCGCATTTATTAATATACACATTGTTTTGCCAGATTTTTGTCTAGTGCCGATGAAAATAACAGAGACAGTTAATAACTTGTTAATAGAAAAGATATTCCCTCGGTCATTTGCAGATTATGACAGATAACGGCCCGGAAAACATTAACAGTGTCATGAACAGAACAGTAGAAGTATTGGGTATTCTTTATGTGACACCTTACTACCATCCACAAAGTAATAGTAATGCAGAACTGTTACATAAAATGATGAATTATATAAGTTTAAATTGTCTTGAATAATCCCTCAAAAAATGGCTGAAACTTAAAGGGAGAAAACGGGGTCGGGGACTATATAAATAATTCGATGTACTCGTTTTCTCCCCAATAACCTCATTAAATAAACATAACAATAAAGACACAAATAAGTAATAAGACTAAGAAAAAGTTATGCTCACTAGTTTAGCCAAAGATTTCGAATACGTATTTTAACCCAAATGCAATTTTATGGGCATTACGGTTAATACCTATAAAACGAGCAAGAATAAAGATACTTATTTTGACTGATAGATAAAAGAAGGAGAAGAAAACTGCGCGAACAAAAAACTTGCACGAAATAATATATATGTATAAATGTGTCTTGAAGTTTAATTACCATATAAATATGTGTGATGATGACTGTAAATAAGAAATAATGTACTTTAAGTAAAAATATCCCGTTTAAGTTTGGTGGCAATACAGACTGATTGTTACATGATAAGGGCTGTCCCCTTTTCATGTAAGTATAAAAATAGAGAGATTACTTAAAATGAAAATAAAATGAGAGAAAGCAGAAATCGAACCTTGGATATAAGTTTTAAATAACAATAGGTTTAAATGGAATGTCCAGTAAATTGTTAATTCTGTGTAAATAAATAATAAATAACCTATTCATTGTTAAAACAATGTGGATAATAAAATATGGGTTAAATGAATTAGATATGCAGGTTAAATTCCTTTGTGAAAATAACAAAGAAAAAATAGGTTATTGGAAAATCAGAATGTTCGGGAAACGTGCAAGTCGCGCATGTGGTGACACGTGAGTTTAGTCACGTTGGCCGGACATGCATGGATTTCTCAATATAGGAAGTGAGAGTTAGTTAGTTTGTTGTAGAGTTAGTGAAAAACTCAGAGGGAGTCAGAGTCAGGCGATAGTTTGGGTCCAGACTTGGGTTTCAATCGTCTAGAAGCGAGACGATCACATTTTGAAAATTAATATGTAAACCTTTGAATTCCTGAACGCAAAGCCACCAACCGGTTCAAGTGGAAGAAGAATAAATGTTCAATGTGTTTTTATAACTCCGTATCCTGTGTCTATCATTACATGAAAAAGGTATTGTTTATTTATATGTGCACTCTCCCCTTATATCTACGTGTTAATGTCCACATCTCTTCTCTAACAATGTTAATGTGTTACTGTTTCCATCCCATGCCTTACAATATGAACACTTAAAACATTCACTCACTCCTAAGACAGTATCTTCATCCCTCCTAAGACTCATACACTTCTTAACATGTAAACAAAAGAACATTCATCATCATAAGAATAATTAGCGAAACGTTAATATATAACAGGATGACCTAAACCATCAAATACTATGCTAACTTTTATTTGGTCTTGTAATGACTTGACTGACTTGGTCAGATATTTGTAAGTTTTGAAACTATTTTTTTCCTAGAAAAATGAGATCTTTTAAAACTTCTTCAATGAAATATACAAAATACAAAACATAACCTATATACCCGCTATTTAAACAGTTCATAGTGTGTTTTCTTTTCCAGCGTATTAAAACAGTGTATCTCAATATTTGGAAAAAATACTTGTGAATTCCTTTATTTCAACAAGGTAAAATATAAAATAATAAATAAGGAAAATAATTTCCTGCAAAAATATAGAAATAGCAAACAGATTATTTGCAAAAATATTTTATTCGGATTAAATATTTATCGTGCGAAATTATGAGTTTTCTTTTCTTGTTTCTTTTCGCATTTTAGGCATGTTAAATAAAATTCTTATAAACAATGTTTTTTGGAAGGAAATGTACGCAAAATTGTGCGTGTAAGTGGGTGAGAAAACAGCAGAAAGAGCCGTGTACTAAGAAAATGGGGAACACGTTAGAAAATTCACTCCGTGGTGGCGAGCAGAAAGGAAAAGGTTTCGGGTGAAGTAGACGTGTGGCCCCGTAATGACGCCGCGAGATTTTTTAGTTGAAGTCGAGATGGCGAGATTTTCTTTATCTCATTCCAGTTGAAATTAACATTTAGACAAAAATAAAGATCTAATTGTTGTTTGGAAAGTTATGGTAATAAATGTCATTTGCTAAAAGAGGCAGCAAGATTCATTTATATTTCAAAGTATGAGTATCCGTGAGAGTTTTTAACTCTAATGAACACACTTTGGACGTTACACCCTCTTTAAACTAAATAACAAAATTATGACTGCCTATAAATATTATTTTGCTAAGAAAATATTCTCATGAGGGAATCGGTTATCTATTAATATCCATGTATATGTAAAAAAACGCTTTAATTATGTCCAATAAATGGATTATTCGTAATTTTATTTTAATTTACTTAATTTTATGCCGAATTTTAATATAGATTATTGTTGTGCATAATATGCTGGGCCTTTTTTAAAGATTGCAATTTTTGTTTAATAAATATTTATATTAATATTCATATAGATTCAGATTCGCCATAATATGAAAGCAGTAATTTGATATTATTTTCAAGTTTCATTTATATACATATATGCAGTAATAAACACACACACATACACAAACACACACACATATATATATACATACATACATATATATATAAATGGCATAACTTTGTCTTAATCCTCTAACCTCCTACACCTCCTATATATATATGTATATATATATATATATATATATATATATATATATATATATATATATATATATATAAGAGAAAGAACATTAAAACTGTAAGTTGAACTTTGCAATCAAAAATGTATTGTTCGACTGAATACTCAAAAAAATCAATTTGCAAAGTCCTTATTCCGTGAAGTTTATAAAAATCCTTTTCTTGTTATTCTTCTCATCAGAGGACATAAAGAAATCAGCAAATAATATTTGTAGCAGCGCCAGAATTTGCTGATTAAGGTATTAAGTGAAACCGCAAGTTATTGTAGTCATAAATTTCCAAATAAAAAAAAGATTAAACAAAAAATATAAATAAATGTAAAAAAAGGATTCGTAGACGTCAAGAACTAATATAAAAAAACACGCGCATAATATTTCAGTTTTAATGAAACTCCTCTCAAGTTTCTCCGAAATGCAAAATCGTTATTTGTAAATTTATTTGGAGTATTAAGTCAAACAATAATTTTTTGATTGTAAACTTAAGCTGAACGTCTGTGGGTTTCTGGTCACGAATAGGCTCCTATATGGTTTACTATTATAGAAAATTGATCATAGAATATGTATCGAGACACAGAATTGTCATAATGATGATTCCTTAAAATTGTGGGGTCTGCGTACATGCCTGGTCCACAAAGAATTGAAATAAAAAATGTAAAAATTTTAAAAAAGTTTAGAATTGTTTTATATTTATGTTCATAATAATAATTCGATAAGTATGTTTTTAACTTAAATTGGGATGGTCTAATAAAACTGTGGCGTCTGCGTTCGCGCCTGGCCTCCATAGAATTGAAATATGCACACACTTTAATAAAAAAACTGTTCATATCGATCTCCGTAAGAATATTTTGATAATTATGTTTCAGTTTGAGGAAATATGGTATAAGAAAATTATGGGGTGTTCGTTCGCGCCTGACCTCCATAGAATGGAAATACGTCACAGAGTTCAACAAAGTGTTTTTTTTTAATATAGATCCGCAGAATATTATGATCAGCGTTTCAGTGTGAACAGGTATGATATAATAAATTATGAGATTCATCTATTTTATTGTTACTTTCATCATATTTTGCTTTGGTTTTGATACCCCCAAATTCGAAGCTATCTCTTTACAGCCCTTCTTTTTCATAACCTATCATACCTTCATAAATTAGAGTCCATTTTCTGTAGACTGTTTTTGAACCCAGTCAACGACGGGTACTTTTGCTAGTATATATATATATATATATATATATATATATATATATACTTTATTTTCTCACATAAAATTAATATACGAAAGTATAGATTTATGCGTAAACTTTAAGTATTTACTTCAAAAGTGCGCAATACGTAAGTAGAGCTAGTTAGTAATTTATAAAATATATATGGCGCTGAAGCTACACTAAATTTTTCGCGTTTCATCCACTCCAGGACTCCTCAGGCTTATGCGCGAATTCTGTGGTTGTTTATCGTTTTTATATGTTCCTCTTCTATTGAGATTTTTGTTAGCCAATCAGCTTTCTAGTATCAACCGCGCCCTTCCTCTCAGCCCATGGACATGCATTTTATCGGACAAAGGATCTGTTTTAAAATTAGCTTAGTGTTTTTTATTCTTAGTTTATATTTAAATATATATATATGTGTGTGTGTACATACATATATGCACATATATACATATATATATATATATATACATACATATATGTATGATTGTTTATGTGTATTGATGTTTATTTAATTAAGTTATTTGTGTATTTTCTATTGTTTTTGTTAGTTTTAAAACTATTTTGTATTGCTATCCTAGAGTAAACTGTGTCTTGTGAACACAGTTATTTGCTATTTCTCTTCTACAATTTAATAGATTTTGGATTCTTTAAAGTACAGGATAGCAAATTTTTCATGAAAGCATAGTCTACATGGGTCGTCTAGGTCCCTACACGTGGTAGCTTGTTTTATTATTTTCCATTCGACTACCGGCGAATGTCCGCTTTCCTTGTAGTTCACAGTATTTATTCGCTAGTGTTGTTTTATACGGTGTTTTTTTTTTTGTTGAATGTACTTTTGTGGTCATAGTATCGGGTTTTGAAATCTAAGGAAGTCATGCCTACGTAATATGTCTTGTTATTCGTGGTGGCTTTCACAAATATTGTTGCCTGTATATATATATATATATATATATATATATATATATATATATATATATATATATATATATATATCACGGGAAGTCTCTAAATTTGGCCTTCGCTAGCACAACAATTGATATAAACAAATCTAGTCATTATTCTTGTCATTAAGAATATTTCTGATTACCGAAAATCTTCACAATTGTCTTCAATTATTTTAATTGGTGCCTGTATGTGTTTAGTATGAAGTAAGATGGATAAATAATGAAAGACACGCTTGATAATAACAGCTTTCCACCGAATGTCATTAGTCTAGATAATGAGTTCAGCGATGTTTAGAAATAAAACGTTATGATCTTCCGTTTCTGAAACGAGTGATATTGACCTAACTCTGCAAAAATGTTTCTAATTTGTGTGTGTATATATATATATATATATATATATATATATATATATATATATATATATATATATATATATATATATATATTTATTTATATATATATATATATATATACAGAGATGTCTAACTTTTTTATAGGAGAGGAAATCGTTAATCCTATACCACTCAGTGATAAGTGACAAGTGGATGGTGAGAGACATGACCAGCTATAATGGAATGTGTATTAGGCAAGACTATTTGAGATGCAAGCTAAACCTTAAATCATCCATATTAAATTAGAAAATTGGCATGTTATAGTAAGGCTGGATGCAACACTACAGTATTGTGTTCCAGAGAGTGACAGTTATGGAAAAAAATCTGCACAGTAAGGGATAAAATGCAATTGAAATATGTATCCCACTTCTTTTCCTGAACTCATACATCAATCTTTCCTGAAAACGTTTCTGATAACCAATACTTACGGAATGTTTTCGATGCAGTGTACGGCATTTGGAAAAATTTATATAGACTATAGATTAATTAATTAATTCTAAAATGAACACATTTTGACAATATCCAACAATCTAATTTGAAACACGAAACCTTATCCCTGATGGAAGCAAACTAAGCGTAATGCATCTTATGCCAATATATAATGTAATGTGAACAAACGCATGTAAACTAAAACTAAGAAGGGAATTATAAACCAGCAAAATGTGCAAGTTAAAATAAAAACAACGAAAAAAATTGAGGATATTTAAACAAAAGTTAAAAAAAATGTGAAAATAGAAACGAGAATAAAAAGAGAAATTGAATGAATATTAGGCGCAAGAAAAATGTATTACAAACGGGAAAAAAACAAAAGTAAAAAAAGACAATTTATAAGATATAAACGTATAGGAAAAATTAAAAAAAAAAAGTTGTTTTTTTAAATATGTACATGCGCGAGAAATGACGTACAAGAAAATAATTCAAAGGGTGATTCAGTTTGCTAGCGGAAATAAATAAGGCTGGTATTGTGTCTGAAAATGTTAGTATTTCAGTTGCCTCATTATGATAATTTATCAGAGAAACGAACGTTAATTTGTGTAAACTGAGTTAATACGTATGCAACGTCTCTCTCTCTCTTTATATATATATATATATATATATATATATATATATATATATATATATATATATATATAAATAAAAGAGAAAGTGAAGGAGAAAATGAACAAACATAGTTATGTGTTCATGAACGTTCCGTCTTTATTTTTAGACTGCCTGTGGATTAATGCAATTAAGAAAACCACTACACATATTTATAAATGTTCTTGCGAAAAGTTTCAAATACTCGTATTGATGTATTTCTATTCTTAATTTCATTCATTCAGAAAAAGTCTCGCAATAAAACCGAAATGTTGATGAGCACATAACTCGGTTTGTTCATTTTATTTCTCCCCCTTTCTCTTTCTCAGAGATAGATATATATATAAGATAGATAGATAGAGAGAGAGAGACAGAGAGATAGAGAGAGAGAGGGTGTTGAATTTGTACACTGTTATAAAATATATGTATATATATATATATATTTATATTTATATGCATATATATTAATTTATTTTTATTGATGACTATTATCCCTATCTTTGCTTTGTTGTTTTTTCACGATGTTTCGGCCAACTATTCCTCTGTCCCTCGTCAGGTGGTAACCGCGACGGATAGGAACTCCGAATCTTCTAACTGCATTATCAGCTATTACTGTCATCCCTAGTGGTAGTCGTATTACCATATTTTGAGCAACGTAAGCATCTGGCCGGTTTTGGGTAGGATCGAAACCGCTATCTTCAGATAATTCTCATCTAGAACCGTAGAGATCCATGGCCTTCATTCACTGCGTCACGAAGGGCGATGAAGGTTAGCTTTTTGTCTTATAAGTTTACTGATCTTCCATGGCCATATTCGTATATAATTGTAAGTATATTCTTTAGTTGGAATTCATTACTGATATGAGTATTATTTATTAATTTACGTTCATTGGCTAAATAACTATTCGCATATTTAACTCGTATAGAGGGATTTGTGGAAATTTTATGTTAGACTCTTGCATATATAATATACTGATGTTGGCATTCAGTGAATGTTCGGCGTAAATGGAGACGTCCCGATATCATTGTAGGTCTTGTGGGTCTTTTGTTTAATGTAGAAGTCTTGATTAAAGATTAAAGAGAAGTCCGCATATTCATTTCGTGCACATATGGTATATTTTATTAAATAATCGATTTCTATTGATACTTCTGCATTATAAAATTGTGATATATATATATATATATATATATATATATATATATATATATATATATATATATGTATATCATTGTATCTTTATATATATATATATAGAGAGAGAGAGAGAACCAGAGAGAGGCAGAGAGAGAGAGAGAGAGAGGGATATGTAGATGGATAGATATATAGATATACATAAATATTTTTCTTCAGAAGATTTGGTTTTTGTTTCGATTCGAACTTATAAACTAACATAATATATATATATATATATATATATATATATATATATATATATATATATATATATATATATGTATATATATGTGTGTATATATGGCGTTGATTCCTTAGTTTTAATCGAAACAGAAACCCAAACTTATGAACAAATACATGCATATGCATATGCAGTTTATATATATATATATATATATATATATATATATATATATATATATATATATATATATAAAATATATATATATATAAAATATATATATAAAATATATATATATAAAATATATATATATAAAATATATATATTTTATATATATATATATATATCTTCTTTCTATTCTTTCTTCTCTTCTATTCTTTCTTTCTTTCTTTCTTTCTATATAAATAAAATGAACTCATTTTTCCCGTCTGATTTTGACATTAATAGGATTAAAAATCAAGATATTTCATGCAAATATAATATGCACAAACGGCAGAACAATATCTGAGGTGTGTTATAGGCTTATTATTTCTCAAATTCCTCGATAATCTTAGATTTCTATACTTTTTCTGCTGAGAAGTCACGGCCAAAATCGGTTAAGATCAATGGAAGTTGTAAAATATTTTCTCTCTAATAAATTCCTCCTCCCTCTGCCACCAGTTAACACCGTTTGGGGATCGTTCACAAGGAACAGTTGAGAAGAGAACACCGGTTTGGCTTCGTAGTTCTTTCATGTGAAGTTATTTAAAATCACTAAACTAAGCCGCAGTGATCTGTGGCGTAGTGGTTAGCGTGCTGGACAATTCACATTATATTTTAACGTTCGCGCCGACCTACAGTAGTCGTTTTTTTATTTTTTATTTTTTCCTAAACAACTGGAATGGACTTTTCTTGGTGGCCGAACTGTTAACGTTGCAGATGTTTTTTTTGTTTTTTTTCACACTTTATTTTCCTACTTTTACTCATGACTCCGGGTTTGATCCTTCCTACTTACCTACCATAACATTTTTTACCCCCCCCCCGTCCAGGAAACAAACACTCGGGCAACGCCGGGTACCCCCGCTAGTATATATATATAAAATATGTATATATATAAAATATATATATTATATATATAATATATATATATATATATATGCATATATAAAATATATATATAATATATATATTATATATAGGAAATTTATTACTGTGAGTCCAGAATGAGTTTACAAATTGTTTCAACTAGAGGAAAATCCTCAAAGAGAGGAAAAATCCAACTAGCATCATCAGAATTCATAGATGGACTAAGTTGTAAAGTCAAATAAAAATGGAAAGATCGTAGATAAAGGGGAGTTAGAAAAGAAGGGGGAGTGGTGGGGAGAGGACGTTGGAGTTTAAAGTAGTAGGAGTGTATTAAAAAAAAAGAGGGGTTTATAATTAAATATTAATTATGTGTAAATTCTTATATACGTGTTTTTTAACAGTTTAAACTTAAAATACGCTACTTTTGTTGATAACGGCATAAGTAACAGTTAATTTAAAGGGTCACCATGGCAACAGGTTGGAAAGTTAATGTTAGTGAAGGAACGGGTTGAAAATGGGGTTTAAAGTAATTTAGCCGGGCGGAGAGAGATTGAAAGATATTTATTGTTTATAAAATGGAAAGAAAAAGAAAAGGAAAAATAAGTTAATGAATTATACTTTACAGGTTTATTTTAATAGTGTGATGATATATATAATTAAATATAATAAATAAATTAGCCGGGCAGGTAGAAATAATACGTTACAGGTTTATTTTAATAAAATAAAATAAAATAGGTGAAGGAACGGGTTGAAAATGGGGTTTAAAGTAATTTAGCCGGGCGGAGAGAGATTGAAAGATATTTATTGTTTATAAAATGGAAAGAAAAAGAAAAGGAAAAATAAGTTAATGAATTATACTTTACAGGTTTATTTTAATAGTGTGATGATATATATAATTAAATATAATAAATAAATTAGCCGGGCAGGTAGAAATAATACGTTACAGGTTTATTTTAATAAAATAAAATAAAATAGGTGAAGGAACGGGTTGAAAATGGGGTTTAAAGTAATTTAGCCGGGCGGGGAGAGATTGAAAGATATTTATTGTTTATAAAATGGAAAGAAAAAGAAAAGGAAAAATAAGTTAATGAATTATACTTTACAGGTTTATTTTAATAGTGTGATGATATATATAATTAAATATAATAAATAAATTAGCCGGGCAGGTAGAAATAATACGTTACAGGTTTATTTTAATAAAATAAAATAAAATAGGTGAAGGAACGGGTTGAAAATGGGGTTTAAAGTAATTTAGCCGGGCGGGGAGAGATTGAAAGATATTTATTGTTTATAAAATGGAAAGAAAAAGAAAAGGAAAAATAAGTTAATGAATTATACTTTACAGGTTTATTTTAATAGTGTGATGATATATATAATTAAATATAATAAATAAATTAGCCGGGCAGGTAGAAATAATACGTTACAGGTTTATTTTAATAAAATAAAATAAAATAGGTGAAGGAACGGGTTGAAAATGGGGTTTAAAGTAATTTAGCCGGGCGGGGAGAGATTGAAAGATATTTATTGTTTATAAAATGGAAAGAAAAAGAAAAGGAAAAATAAGTTAATGAATTATACTTTACAGGTTTATTTTGATAGTGTAATGATATATATAATTAAATATAATATATATATAAATAAATAGCCGGGCAGGTAGAAATTATACGTTACAGGTTTATTTTAGTGAAATAAAATAAAATAGGTGAAGGCTTAAGTAAGTAACTTAAATAATAGAAAAAAAAACATTTTTAATAAGTAACACACAAATATAAGCACACGCATAAATATGTACAGCAAATGCACATACGTAAATGGGGGAAAAGCACATGCGTGATCACACATACATATATATATATATATATATATATATATATATATATATATATACATATATACATATACATATATACACAAACATACATATACAAACACATATATATATATGTACACATACACAGATACGTAAAAATACACGCATATATACATATATAAACATATATGCAAGTACACATACATCCAGATGCAAACACTTACACATACATATATATATACATATACATATACATACATATATATACATATAAATATAAATTAGCTGGGAGGGGGGGGAATTGAAAAATATTTTATAAATAATTTTTAAATTTTCAGGCGTTGTAGTTGAAGGAAAGAGAGAAAGAGAAAAATATAAATTAATGAATTATAAGTTACAAGTTTATTTTACTAATATAGAAATAGGTAAGAATATCAGTAAGTTAATCAAATAATAAAATTCATAAAATTATTAGGGAGATATTTATAATAAGTGAATAAAACACATACACACAGAAAAACACACACACAAATATACATGTAGAAGATACGTAACCAAATACAAATATATATTAAAAAAAACACATACATATACACACATATAGAAGATACGCACAAACACAAATACATATATATACATACATATACACACACACATATATATACACACATATAAATACATACATACACACACATATACATACATATACAAACATACACACATACACACGCACACACACACATATATATATACATGTGCACATATATATACACATATATATATATATATATAAATTAGCTGGGCAGGGAGAAATTGAAAAAATTAATTTTTTGTTTTTAATTTATTATTTATAGTTTTTTGAATTGTCGGGCGTTAAGTTGGAAGAAAGAAATGAGAAATAGAAGGGTAAATAGGTGAATTGTACGTTATAGGTTTATTTAATAAAGTAAAAAAACTAAGGATATAAGTAAGTTAATTAAATAATAAAAATTAATATAATTATTAATAAAATGTAGATAGTAAGTAGATAACAAAAACACACAAATACATACACATGAGTACACATGTAAAAAATACACACATCAATGGGGGAGAAGCATGTGCTTGAGTATATGTACAAACACAAATACGAAAAATATGTAAATATTTTTGTGTGTATTTTTTACATGTGTACTCATGTGTATGTATTTGTGTGTTTTTGTTATCTACTTACTATCTACATTTTATTAATAATTATATTAATTTTTATTATTTAATTAACTTACTTATATCCTTAGTTTTTTTTACTTTATTAAATAAACCTATAACGTACAATTCACCTATTTACCCTTCTATTTCTCATTTCTTTCTTCCAACTTAACGCCCGACAATTCAAAAAACTATAAATAATAAATTAAAAACAAAAAATTAATTTTTTCAATTTCTCCCTGCCCAGCTAATTTATATATATATATATATATATATATGTGTATATATATGTGCACATGTATATATATATGTGTGTGTGTGCGTGTGTATGTGTGTATGTTTGTATATGTATGTATATGTGTGTGTATGTATGTATTTATATGTGTGTATATATATGTGTGTGTGTATATGTATGTATATATATGTATTTGTGTTTGTGCGTATCTTCTATATGTGTGTATATGTATGTGTTTTTTTTATATATATTTGTATTTGGTTACGTATCTTCTACATGTATTTTTGTGTGTGTGTTTTTCTGTGTGTATGTGTTTTATTCACTTATTATAAATATCTCCCTAATAATTTTATGAATTTTATTATTTGATTAACTTACTGATATTCTTACCTATTTCTATATTAGTAAAATAAACTTGTAACTTATAATTCATTAATTTATATTTTTCTCTTTCTCTCTTTCCTTCAACTACAACGCCTGAAAATTTAAAAATTATTTATAAAATATTTTTCAATTCCCCCCCTCCCAGCTAATTTATATTTATATGTATATATATGTATGTATATGTATATGTATATATATATGTATGTGTAAGTGTTTGCATCTGGATGTATGTGTACTTGCATATATGTTTATATATGTATATATGCGTGTATTTTTACGTATCTGTGTATGTGTACATATATATATATATGTGTTTGTATATGTATGTTTGTGTATATATGTATATGTATATATGTATATATATATATATATATATATATATATATATATATGTATGTGTGATCACGCATGTGCTTTTCCCCCATTTACGTATGTGCATTTGCTGTACATATTTATGCGTGTGCTTATATTTGTGTGTTACTTATTAAAAATGTTTTTTTTTTTTCTATTATTTAAGTTACTTACTTAAGCCTTCACCTATTTTATTTTATTTCACTAAAATAAACCTGTAACGTATAATTTCTACCTGCCCGGCTATTTATTTATATATATATTATATTTAATTATATATATATCATTACACTATCAAAATAAACCTGTAAAGTATAATTCATTAACTTATTTTTCCTTTTCTTTTTCTTTCCATTTTATAAACAATAAATATCTTTCAATCTCTCCCCGCCCGGCTAAATTACTTTAAACCCCATTTTCAACCCGTTCCTTCACCTATTTTATTTTATTTTATTAAAATAAACCTGTAACGTATTATTTCTACCTGCCCGGCTAATTTATTTATTATATTTAATTATATATATCATCACACTATTAAAATAAACCTGTAAAGTATAATTCATTAACTTATTTTTCCTTTTCTTTTTCTTTCCATTTTATAAACAATAAATATCTTTCAATCTCTCCCCGCCCGGCTAAATTACTTTAAACCCCATTTTCAACCCGTTCCTTCACCTATTTTATTTTATTTTATTAAAATAAACCTGTAACGTATTATTTCTACCTGCCCGGCTAATTTATTTATTATATTTAATTATATATATCATCACACTATTAAAATAAACCTGTAAAGTATAATTCATTAACTTATTTTTCCTTTTCTTTTTCTTTCCATTTTATAAACAATAAATATCTTTCAATCTCTCCCCGCCCGGCTAAATTACTTTAAACCCCATTTTCAACCCGTTCCTTCACCTATTTTATTTTATTTTATTAAAATAAACCTGTAACGTATTATTTCTACCTGCCCGGCTAATTTATTTATTATATTTAATTATATATATCATCACACTATTAAAATAAACCTGTAAAGTATAATTCATTAACTTATTTTTCCTTTTCTTTTTCTTTCCATTTTATAAACAATAAATATCTTTCAATCTCTCCCCGCCCGGCTAAATTACTTTAAACCCCATTTTCAACCCGTTCCTTCACCTATTTTATTTTATTTTATTAAAATAAACCTGTAACGTATTATTTCTACCTGCCCGGCTAATTTATTTATTATATTTAATTATATATATCATCACACTATTAAAATAAACCTGTAAAGTATAATTCATTAACTTATTTTTCCTTTTCTTTTTCTTTCCATTTTATAAACAATAAATATCTTTCAATCTCTCTCCGCCCGGCTAAATTACTTTAAACCCCATTTTCAACCCGTTCCTTCACTAACATTAACTTTCCAACCTGTTGCCATGGTGACCCTTTAAATTAACTGTTACTTATGCCGTTATCAACAAAAGTCGCGTCTTTTAAGTTTAAACTGTTAAAAAACACGTATATAAGAATTTACACATAATTAATATTTAATTATAAACCCCTCTTTTTTTTTAATACACTCCTACTACTTTAAACTCCAACGTCCTCTCCCCACCACTCCCCCTTCTTTTCTAACTCCCCTTTATCTACGATCTTTCCATTTTTATTTGACTTTACAACTTAGTCCATCTATGAATTCTGATGATGCTAGTTGGATTTTTCCTCTCTTTGAGGATTTTCCTCTAGTTGAAATAATTTGTAAACTCATTCTTGACTCACAGTAATAAATTTCCTATATACTGCTCTGACTACACATTGAGCACTTTAGTCCGGTTTTTTTTACCACTGGTAAATAAATATATATTATATATATATATATATATATATATATAATATATATATATAATATATATATATATATATATATATATATATTAACTGAAGTTGTTTCAGGTATAATCGAAACGAAAATTTAAAAACATATATAAGCGTGACACACGGAATACCACGCACACTATCGTATTACTATATAGATATAAAAATACTAATGTAGCCTTGCCGATAAAAAAAAATCTATCCAGGCACTATTTATAATCACACTGTGTTTTCTCAATAAGATATGTAGATTCATAATATTTAATTTAATTATCAGTAGCTGTAGTGTCTTTTAACGTTTATTTATCACACACAAACTAAATTGGTAGCTTTATAGCATACAGAAACATATTTGCTAATGATTTCTATACTGAAACATTTATTTTATGTATTTACTAGTCCTCGTTTCTATAGATTGAATACGAAGAATTTATAATATAAACGAGCATTTTTAGAATTTATGTAATATCCTTTCAATGCAATGCCAATTTATTCGAACTATACACATTTATAATATGAAGGTGTTCCTTTTATTTTTCGCAAAAAAAGAAGAAGTGTAATTTGCTTGCATTAAACGCGGGGTTTATGAGGATACCTATTTTGACATTCCGGTTCTCATTAGATTACCACACTTTAGCAACATTAAGCCTGGTTAGAATAAGGTGAATTGTAGTTTGGGATTAAAAGGCGCTGTATACAGGTGGACATCAACGCTTCCCTGCAAGAGTTGCAAAAATCTAACGGGGAATATATATGCGTCTGGGCATCGATTATGAATTTAATATTCTCATGAACATCTCTCTTTTATATGAAGCTTGTTCCACGCGCCTGTGGTAAAGGCCATTTCGGTTCAGGTTAAAACGTGGGCAGCGTTATATTCGGCTTAACTAACTAAAAACGAGAAATAATCAGTATTTCCTTGATGATAACTGAACAAATATTAAATAAAATTGGTATTTGAATTTCTGCATAACTATTGTTTACTGATTTCTTATCACGAATATCACGTCGTTTTCTAAATATAAAATTGCACGTGCGTATGTGTATAATTTGTATATTCCAAGGTCATATTGTAAAGTTACCTAAAACGGTGTAGCCTCAGTCGCAAAAATATAAAATAAAGAAAGAAAATACCTGCGTTTTTTTGTTGTTGTTTTTGTACAACAACATTCATTTACTCATTCTCCAACCACGAGTGACTTCTAGTTACGGCTATGATGTCCCTCACGTGGTCGTATTTTCGAACGTGCTCTCGAGTCCCATCCTCGTCTGTAACCGAATTTTCGTTTCGAACGTACTCTCTAGATTTTATGATGTTCGTCTATCTTACCCTGACGTCATTTCGTTCACTGCTCGGTATTTGCATGTAATCGTCCATGCTAGTTAACAATGCCAATAATTCGTCCAATATAATTTTTGAAATAGAATAAATACGCTTTCGCACGGATGCAACTGTGAAAAACTGGTCATCTTCATCTGTTTTACTGATCGGCTCAGAACGCAATTTGTTACCCGTACGCTTCGAAGATGAAGCTGGTACACTTGTGACTGTTTCGACAAACACTATCGCTCACCTAGGAAATGCCTATTACCTAAACCATGCGTTAAAGATAATGGATTGCCGCATAGAAAGTATCCGCTCAACATCCGAGTGACAAACCTGCTTCTTTTTTTAAGCACTGCCTATGAACACACGGGAAACGTTTGTGATGTTTATCTAAGGGCCTTTCAGGTCAATCAATCAGGATTTAGACTTAGAATAATAGGAATAAGAAAGCTTGAAGTAAATCACAGTCAGCGTAACTGAGGAAACGATAATGAAAACGAAAAAATATTCGTATGCGGAACCAATACGAAAAGCACTGCGAGAGAGAATACAATCTCCAACATTGTAAAATACTTGTTACTCTTTATATATATATATATATATATATATATATATATATATATATTTTATTTTATATATATTTTATTTTACATTTTATTATTGTTGTTTAACTCTGACAATTTTGGCGCGTTTCATAGTTAAATCATCGTTTGGCTGTGCTCTTTTTATCTCTTCTTTACTTTTCTCGTCTTTTTCTTTTTGAAGATCTTTGCGATGCTGTGTATGTAAGTGCTTCAACATGCTTGTTGTGTATGTAAGTGTTTCAACATGTTTGTGGTGTATGTAAAATACTTGTTACTCTTTATATATATATATATATATATATATATATATATATATATATACGTGTGTATATATATATATATATACCTATATATATATATGTACACTTAATTTACTCACATAAAATTAATATACGAAAGTATAGATTATAAGTAAACTTTAAGTATTTACTTCAAAAGTGCTCAATACGTAGGTAGAGCTAGTTAATAAGTTATAAAAAATATATGGCGATGAAGCTACACTGAAGAGTCCTAGAGGGGATGAAACGCGGAATATTCAGTGTAGATTAATCGTCATATATATTTCATAAATTACTATATATATATATATATATATATATATATATATTGATAGCAATGATTTTAACTCCAGTAAAATGTTTTTTTTTTCTCTTTTCATAAAGGAAACTGTAAGAACGACGTAGTAGAAATCATAAAATAGTTTGTTTTTTTTTTGTTACTATGGATTCAAAATAAAAGTCGCTGATAAGTAAGGTGAACGGTGACTTTCATTTGTATGGTCTGTTCACCAAGGTGCCTTTAAAACATTGTACTATAACTATGGCCATTCCAATCTCAAATTATTCATCTTCGTCTCATAATTAAAAACCGCCACTTATAGTTCATACTGTTTTCAAAGTGGATTCCTTTTTCAATTTGTAAGGAAAAATGGGCCACAAATATTATTATTTATTCCACGGGCGACAAGATAAAATATAAAATTATCACAAATATAATCTAAACTGCTGATAAATATACAATCTAAAAACAAATCAGCAGTTTCTTGATTTTCCTAAAGTCTGATGCAAGTATCCTTGTGTTCTGATAAGAAATTTTGATTTATTGTTTAACGTACAACGAATAGAGCGATTGCTAATATAGTTAGTGAAAGAAGTGGTTGTCAAATAGAATAGACAACAAAAACTGTTACCAAGCGCAAGAAAATACATATTTCTACATACTGGCATAATTTTACTTCTATTGTCTATAACAACATTTAACATCTATTGCATTGTTATCGCACATGTAATACAATGGTCTACCTATCGTTATAACTTGTTAGATGTCTAATAAGTTGATACTTATTGGACAGTAAGTCAAGTTTAGTGCAATCCACTTACAATAACACTAATATTAGATATGCAGTTAACCTAAAGTAGTTGTGGTATTCTCTTTTGCGTTAAGTCTCTTTTTTTAGCAGAACACTACTGCCACGTTTGGCTATATATTCTAAAGCGCTGACTAGCATAAGGTAATATAGCTATATTTTTCTAAATCCAGGTTCCAGTATACAGCTACTTAGAACCATAATTTCCCTGCGGTCGTAATACCTACAAGGTGCCTTAAATAAATCTGCTAAATGTTTTCTTCGTATGAGCAATTTTATTGATAGTACACACGCATTGAACTCTTGTCTCCTTCGAAGAATTCTTTCCTGACTGCAATGAATAACGTTTTGCAAAGTCTCATTGGAAGTTCTGTTGTGTGATCGTGCTAATGACCCTCGTCACAGCATATTTCATCTCCTTAGTTGTCTCATAATGACAACCTCTAAAGTTTTCCTTAAGGGAATAAGCATAACTCACAAGGAGAAATGTTTAAATAAATGTTTAGAGGTACAGAATTTATATATGGTTTTAAATAAAATGGTAGGCGGAGGTTTCTCGAGAGCTCTTTCGGCTATCATCTCTTCAGGAGCAAATCGATAGCAATCTAAATAATATTGTGGCGAAAATAAAGAGTTCTATAGGGGAACTTATTTAATGTGCCAACGTACGGGGGCATTAATTAAATTTATTTGCGTTTAAAAAACGATTAAAATGTTGGCACAACGAGGGAGAAAAAAAAAAGCGGGAGAAAAATTCAAAGTTCCCCAATGAGAAACAATGCGTTTGGTGTTTCTTTTTGCCGGCACAAAGAAGGTTGACGCACCGCGATAGAGACGGCCTCCAAAATCTTTAAATGGTTTTTGGAGTCCGCTCTATGTAGCACCTCGAACCAATCTATTTTATATCTATCGGCACAGCACGGGTTGTCAACCAAATGCTGGCCAATACGTGCTGTGCCGATAGATATAAAATAGATTGGTTCGAGGTGCTACATAGAGCGGACTCCAAAAACCATTTAAAGATTTTGGAGACCGTCTCTATCGCGGTGCGTCAACCTTCTTTGTGCCGGCAAAAAGAAACACCAAACGCATTGTTTCTCTTTGGGGAACTTTGAATTTTTCTCCCGCTTTTTTTTTTCTCCCTCGTTGTGCCAACATTTTAATCGTTTTTTAAACGCAAATAAATTTAATTAATGCCCCCGTACGTTGGCACATTAAATAAGTTCCCCTATAGAACTCTTTATTTTCGCCACAATATTATTTAGATTGCTATCGATTTGCTCCTGAAGAGATGATAGCCGAAAGAGCTCTCGAGAAACTTCCGCCTACCATTTTATTTAAAACCATATAAGGAGAAATGTCTGCATAATAAGGAGGCGAACAACTGTCCTGATAATCTCATTGCCGTCGTGAACACGTCTTTTTTTCTGAACTTCTTTGAGCACGCTTGCGAAAAAATTGTTCACATCTAACGCATATGCATGCCATCGTCAATAATTTGGTGTACAGTTTCCACACTTATATGAACTGTGCACTTATTGTCTTTATAGACACAAGATGTCCGTCTCACGGAAATTCTTTATTTGCTCAATAAACTGTGTTCCTTACTTCCCCCTACCGTTGTCATGATCCATTATGGATTCAATGCATTCCTTGACTTTATTAAGTCACTCACAAATTATGCTCGATCCATCCAAGATGGTCCAAAAGAAGTCTGAAGCGTTCCACACGTTTCTGTTGCATTTTTCGAGTTTTAAACAGAATTGAATTGCCTCACATATTATTAAAGTGTCCTCACGCTCAGATTGAATGTTCGAAAGTCACTGGTTGTGACAAATCTTTAAACTTTGTCAACCATCTCATAAGATGTATAATAACAATACAATTTACAGGAGCCTTCGACAATTTTAAATGCCATTACAGAAAAGCTCAAGAAATTTAGTGACGTCTTTGCTGTTATGACCAGCGCCAAAGCGGAAGTGATGTGGGTTTACAGTAAGGCTAGACAATCAAAAGGAGGGGCGAATTTAGACAATATCGGCGAAAAAGCGACCCCTCACTGTAGAAAAGTACCCAGTTGAGGGTTTTTAGTCAATTTTCCGTTTTTTGTCGTCGGAAAGTTCGAGCTTCAAACGATACTGATCTTGTGAAAATCCGTCGCTTCTATCCAAAGTTGTAGGCAGACATGCAAGTATACATACATCTATTTCTTGGTAGCTCCAATTTTCGACACAAATCGATTAAAACGCCTGCCCTTTCTCTGAATACCCTTTATGTCAAATTTCAAATGTTTAGATCAGAAATTGTCAGAGTAATTTGGTAGAGACCACTTTTTCAAAAAATTGACCCCAATTATGACCCCTTAACCTTTATTGTTTTGGGGTCAATTTATATTGTTTATTTGCTTCTATGCTCAAGTAACTTATATCTACATTTTTAAATTGATTATACTGTAAATTGGTGAATGGATTTGGTAGAGTTCTGAAAGATCTAATCGTTGAACTTTAACTACTTATCAGCCAAATTTATGGCTTAAAATAAAGTACAAAGATGTTCCCAAATCTCCATACCCTATATATCAAATTTCGAGTCCGTAGATTTAAAATTGACAGAGTTATTGTGTAGGGAAATGTACACAGACACACACACACAGACAGGCATACACTTTCACGTTTATTGAGATATAGAAAGATTGTTTAACGACGTTTCGGTCAACTTTTTCTCTGGCTTTGCCAGATTATACCTGCGATGGGATAGCAAATTCAAATCTCCTAATTGGATTCTAAGCAATTAGAGCCATCCATAGTTGTCGCCCTCTCACCACGTTTAGGCCCAGTACGATAGTGATCGGCTTTGTGTAAGATTGAAACCGCTTTGTTTAGACAATTCAGACCTGGAACCTTAGATATTCAACATCTCTATCCACTGTGCTGCGGCCAAAAACTTGGCGAGACAACAACTATGGATTGCAGTAATTGCTGAAAATGCAGTTGAAGATTCGGAATTCGTATGAGTTTTTTTTTCTTATCTATGTTTAATATGTAAGATCACTTTGCATTATTTTTTAATATTTTTCAGTTCTTTTGGTTAGTTCAAAGATGGAATATTTAATATTGAAATACGCATACCGGTTATTAAGTCATCAACGAAATCGATCTTGAAAGTATACAGAAGTTTTGGATTGAAAGCAAAATAATTTGTACTATGAATAAATCCTTGAATTGAAATATATGTAAAACGTGTTATTTACACATATATGGTCTGCTGTTATATTTTAATACCCATAATACTGCTTATTTAACAGAAAAGAACAGCATTAGATTTTTTTTTTATTATTATTATTATATGTTCACCCCAAAGAAGGCAACTTTGTAAGTAGGAGACTACTATTCGGGGCACCAGTTTCATTGATATAATGAAGGGATATTAGTAGAAAGATGTATGATTATATTACACTAGAACTCCTGCATGTCAGTAGAGATGGGAAAGAAGAATCCCGGAAGAAGTTCCAAAGTCTAGCCGTTCTTAGACCGATATTATTGGAGTAAAAGGCTTTCTGACACCTACGGATCTCGACTGTGTAAGGGTGGGATTTTGCTGGTTTTCGTGTTTGATGGGGGTATTTACGTCAAAATGGTACAAGGGCTTGTAACTCGTTAGATCATTTACCATAAAATTAGGGTAGAACAAACAGAAGGATGTAACATTCGTCGATGGGACAGAGGCTAAGGTCTAGATGACTTTTCAGGACCGATGAGATTGGGGATTTTTAAAACCCTAACCAGGAGTTAGAGACAAGTAGCAGATGCGCCAGCCCAAATGTAACAAATGTATTGCATACATAGGTGAATGGTGTCCGTATGAAAGTACAGAATACTAAAAGGCGTAAATAGTTTCTATTACGGTAGAGAGAGAGAGAGAGGCAATTTCTTCGCAGCAGCCTTGCAAACGTTCTCAATATATCTATTCCAGTTCCCGGTGAACATAACAAAAAATAGCTAATCATCGAAAAACATACGTCTTCTTATATATATGAATCTGAAGAGCCCTAGAGTGGATGAAACACGGAATATTCAGTGTAGCTTAATCGGCATATATATTTTTAACGTGCTTACACCATATATATATATATATATATATATATATATATATATATATATATATATATATACATATATATATATAATTTAACTATCATATTGTTGTCTAGTGTTGATATATTTTTTCGAATTTATCAATTTTAGAACGAGTTTGTCGTAAAAATTGTATTTGCTTTTATCTAAATGCGTAACGGGCGGACTAACAAATAAAAACGCCCAGTAAAATATTATACAGCCGGATTCCGAAACAGTATCTCCTACTCCTTTATCAAGCAGTATCATTTAGCATAATTAAGCACAAAATAAGCTTGGCAAAAAAATAGAGTGTAGACTCATTGGGAGGAATGTAGTAAGAAATCCTTCTTTGTAAAAAAATAAAATGATATATAGAACGAAAACGTGACATAAAGACACGTTAGAATAGTTCTCATAGAAAATCTTTATATGTGATCCAAAAGTATGTATATATATATATATATATATATATATATATATATATATATATATATATATATATATATATATATAATGATTTAGATCTATTAATAAAAAAGGGACACTGCAAAAACATAGAAACGTTATAATTATTTTAGTTAAGGAGGATTGCTCATTTATTGACTGGGAACGGATGTTTTTCTACTTTTAAGTTAAATCTTATTGTTCCAACCTGTGATGAGGTAATAGTATCTGTTCTGTTGATTAGTAAAAAGTGTATTAGAATGAAACTTTATGAAACATTACCTTTTCGATAATATAAGGGAATAAGTATACAGTTTACTGTTTAGATGTTTTAACAGAAATGTGACTTGGCAAGTGACGAATATATTCTTAGGACGCAACTAGAAATTATTTGTTAGAAACAAAATAAAGTGAATGTAATTTTATTGAACATCCATTATTAAGTTTAAAAAATCAATAGTTAAAGTCGGTTTGTATAAAATTTTCCTGTTGTCTGCTCTGCCATCTTCACATAAAACCGGCTTTTCCTCTGGGGCTTACAAAAACAGCAAACTCTGCTACGAAGCAAAGATTGGTAAACATTTCGATCAGCTCCCTTTCTCGCTTCCTGTAATCAGCTTGATAAGAAAAGACGTTTTCTGATAAGCAATCTCGTTTGGTAACTGCTGGGCCTATGAAAAAAAAAAAAAAAAGCGACAGAGCCATTTAAACGGTTATATTTAAGGAGACAATCCATTATTGTAAACTAATGCCAAAATGAATGGACATTTAGTGGAAGGGCAATATACATTTTGTGCAAAAAAAAGATGGTTTTCTGATCGTATGCTAATATGATCGAAATGCATGTTTTTTAATGTTTTTGTGATACATACAAATATACATAAAAAAGCCTCCCCAGTCTTGACAGACTATATATACCCACTGTAAGCGTGAAGATTTTTTTGGCAAGAATTTCGCAATCTCAACCCACACATCTCCTGAGTCGAAATTGTTGAATAACAGTGGTAATTGGAGCGTCAGGACGACTGGGAACAATGCCGAGATAAACGGAAAGCATAAACAGCGCCTGGAATACAATCGGAAGGCATATACATCGCCTACAATACACACATACATTTAAACAGACAGGTGAGATTTATATAATAAAACATCAGTTATATGTATAGATGTATACATTTTCTTTTTATATGTACGTGCTTTTGTGCGTATGTCTCTAAGCGTGTATTATATGTTCCCGCGTGTACAGTCGTTTTATTCCGTCGTAAAGATGCTGAAATGACCAGCCTTAATTTACTGACCGGTAAGCCATAAAACACAAGTCCAAGTTATAGCTGCTCATTAAGAATATCATTATTGATTTCAGAGCTATATATTAAGCATGTTGGCAACCAAATGACTCGCATTATATTTCAAATGTGAATACCGTGTCGCGTAAATGAATTCTTGACGAACCAAATAGAAGTGATAAAAGAATGCGCCATTTTGTTTTGTGTTTTGACAGAAACAAAACGAAACGAAAAAATATCAGAAAATAAGAGTGAAATTAATGAGATAGACACGAACGATATTTGGAGGATTGTTTATGAGTATACCCTTGACTGAAGATTGCAGTCCTATATAATAACTAATGCTTGTTATAAGATAATAACTTTAATTCAAGTTTTATTTGATATAATTTTATGTTTTATTTTTTAAAACTGCTGCGTCATGGTTTCTTGCACTATCTTCAAATTTTAGCCACGTTAATTTTAAGAAACAGATTTATGTCCAACTTTGTCGTTTATTTCGGAATTATGCGAATGTCTCTGCGACAAGCAAACCATACGATGGAATGACTTCTTTTTTATTATTGAAATTAAAACAAGTTCAATAACTAAAAGCAAAGTTTTATTAGTCGGGTAAGAACTAAGTATGAAAAATCAGGAAAAATACAAATTTAGTAGACTATAAAAAGTAAATTTTAGAAACAATAATGGAATATATAAACAATAATATACATCGAATATTCGTGTCACGATTCTGGAGGTTTAAT
Organism: Euprymna scolopes; assembly: GCF_053919585.1. Taxonomy (NCBI): domain Eukaryota; kingdom Metazoa; phylum Mollusca; class Cephalopoda; order Sepiida; family Sepiolidae; genus Euprymna; species Euprymna scolopes. The sequence goes on along the minus strand of NC_136512.1, from coordinate 79,333,202 downwards.
TGTTGCGAGCAAGATATAAAATATGCATCAAGAGAGGTTATATTTCCCTCTGTCTCTCCCTCTCCCTTTTTTCTCCATCTTTATAAAAGTACTGTAAGGTAGGTTGAATAATGCCTATCTATATGAGTAACAGATATATGTTATTTATATGGATGTAAGTATGTGTTCATGCGGAATTATCTAACTGATTAGCTTTTAAAATACTGGCCACACAAACACCAAACTCACTGAAAATAGTACTAAAACATTGCAAAACTGTTATAGCGAGTAAAAATTTGTTTGGATGAATGAATAACAGAATCAACAATAGGTTTGCAAGTTAAAGTATAAACGGCTATCTTTAACTTACCGTATATTTCTTGAATTTTGCGCATGTACAAGTTCATTCATAGATAAGTTATCTATTTTCAACAAAGAGGTCTTATCCATATATCGATAGCTTAAATGGTACATAATGCGACCAATACGCTTCATAGTTTAGCCTTATTTCTAGCTGACAGCACCACACTGATTTAAAAGATTTTTAAAATCAGTTCTATATATTAGTTACAATAGAATGTTCAATACAGAATTGACGTTTAATAAAAAATACGAAAATGTATTGATTGAAGGGAATTTTACAATCGGTCTTGGTCGCACGTTCCACAAATGTATTAAATAATATTCACACACCCCCACACACACATACACACCCACACACACACACACACACATATATATATATATATATATATATATATATATATATATATATAGTGGATAATTATGTTTTAAAAATAATATATATGCCGCTCCCCATAAAGCGGGGGCCAGATTGGTCAATGGCAACATACTTCCCAACAAGCATTTAGGTAAAAATGCACTTTCGTATAAATTTATTCAAGAAAGTATCGCTAACAAAAACAAATAAACACACACACACACACACACATATATATATATATATATATATATATATGTGTGTGTGTGTGTGTGTGTGTATGTGTGTATATATTAGCGAAACTCAGGAATTGTCTTACTTTTTGTAACTGAAGTATGTTCATATATACACACATGTATATATATATATGTGTGTGTGTGTATGTATATATAAAATAAAAGAAAAATTACAATGAAATTCACCAAAATGATCAAACAACACTCATTATCCCATCCGAAACAGTCCTCGCACAATCATTGCCCAACCCTTTGTTGAACATAATAAACAAAATTCAAAGTATTTCCCTAATACAAATCAGCAAAATTATATTAATTTCAAACCTGGGGTGTTTAATAAAGTACATACATATATCGGCGCTACTTCGACATTAATTAAGAAAAGAATATCAAACCACAGTTCTTTTTTAACAACCATAATTCTAATTATAATCAAGGAACTTCTCTAACCACTTTAATTTAAAAAAAACTTAATTCTAATAATCCCCCCCTTCTTAACCAAACGGACTATCACAAAAAAGTTAAGTCATACACCTCAGGCTCTACGTCATGTCGCCTCTTCACAACTGAAGCTATAACTATAGTTACCTCTCCTCAAAATAACAATATAATAAATTCTAAAAACGAACTAATATATTTCTGTAAACATAAGTCAAAATTTAATCATAGTAATTTTGAAATTACATAGCTATTACTTAAAACTTTCAGATATATATAATTTTTCTATAACATTATCTTTTTTCTACACACTTTCTTAATACTTTATAATTTAATCGTTTTTATATTAATTTTTTCATTTTTTTTTATTTATTCTTGTTTGGCCGGTGTTTTATCTTCCATTTTTGTTTTATTGTTTAAATAATCCTATCTATCAAATATATCAATCTACGTACCCATTCCTATCCTGTATGTATATTTACTTATATTTTACTATATGCATTTACTTACATACTTATTTGCTTTATCCGGAATTTGCAGATACCGGCTTTCCTCTCCGCTTAATTTTTGTGTGTGTGTGTCTTTTAATAAACTCTGCTAATATTTTCTTAAGTAATATCTTGTACATTTTCGTTTTTTTGTGTCCTATATTTTGGCGCGTTTTAACGCCATCTTGTCTGTGTCATTTTGACATATATATATATATTATAATATCAGTATCAACATCTCTCAATATATATATATATATATATATATATAAGCCTAAGTAGTTAATAAAACATGTTAAAACACTTTGAGAACGGGATAAAAGCATATTAAATTTTAAAAAGGAAGCACAAAATAAGTGAATAGTCTTAATCCGCGGAGTTTCGAAGAAATATTTTCCTTCCTATTAGAGGGTAGCGATCGGATTTTGCTTGCAAAGGTATTTAATGGCGCCAGGAGTAAGTCATAGATCTTATTTGGTAAGACTTACTATTACCTTACTCGGCCTTACATCACAAGACAAAATGCATTTTTTCCAAAAAGATGGCGGTACATACCGCACGTCTCACATACCACTAACACGAGTTCATAATATGTTCAAGGAAGAGAAAACAATAAGCTCACTTTATGGCCACGACTTTCCCCGGACTTGTGAACATATGATTTTTTGCTTTCGGTTACTTTAAAAAAATGCAAATGATCCCCACAATCTAGAGTAACTAAATGGCAACATTACCCACGCTAGCAGGAGAGTCATCAGAGCAGATCTATAGGCAGTATCTGCACATATTGGAAACGTATCCAGAAATGTGTAGATATCAGCGGCTATATATTTACATATATATCATTATTTACATAACTGCAGATTAAGCATTTATATATATATATATATATATAAATATATATATATATATATATATATATATATTGATTTGGAACCGCGTTTAAAATGCAAAAAATGATTTTAATTTCATTTTTGTACTAATTAATTATAGATTAAAATATCCTTCGTCAGAGAGAGAGAGAGAGAGAGAGAAAGAGAGACAGAGAGAGACACAGAAAGAGAGAGTTCTTGGTTGTTGTTGTTGTTGTCTTTTCTTCTCCTTTAAACTAAAAGTAAATGGTCCACGCTTATATCGTGCTATCGAGGTCGCGCTAAATGTTATTATACGTATAACCCTCCATCTGGCATCAATTGATACGGGTGGCCGTCGTCTAGGGGAAGTTCCATGTTTTGATATTTACCCCGGAGCTGAAATGGAATACGTGTATCAAATCAGTTCGCAAGATCGCTGGTAAAATGGTACGATCCTTCTACCGCTCCAAAAGATATCCCACACCTGATGCAATTCTCTATCTCCAAGGATGGGGTACTGCTGCCACATCTGGACAGGAACTGCTAAAAACAGCATATCCTGCATTGACAGACTACAAAATAGGCTTCGTGGCCGAGTGGATGGGGAGAGAGGTTGCGAGCCTGTCTTTGTTTTATTTTTACTACCATAGCAGGTGCTCGTGTAAACTTCAATCTCTGCCCCCTCGCCAATCTTTCACGATAAATACCCGCGTAGCTGAAACCACTGTCCAAAAATTTCCCCACTCCTTATCTGTTCCAAACTCAAAACGTAGATTCCATGAACAAAGCTTCTTTCTTAGAGTGCACGCCTGTGGAAGTCGGTTCCGGTTGCTTGTTTTCCACCTAGCTACACCCTTGATATCTTCAAGTCCAATGTAAACAATTTCGTGATGAACCGCCTCCTTAATTAAGACACTTTATCAAATCTCCAACACTAACGTACTGTAGACACAATATCCTTTATCCCCGAGTGGCTTCCGGGCCTTCATAAGTGGTGACTACCCTGTAAAACAAAAAAAAAGTTGCGCGTTCGCCAAATACTTGTAAGAAGTGAGAGCACGTAAAACACCTTGAAATCAAATGTATAGAAGAAACAGATAATATGTATGTGAGCACATGTTTAGATGCCAAAAGAGTTTATATGCTTTTCTTTAATTAATCTTAGATTGCAATATCCCTCGTAAGGACAATAGTCCTTAAGTTTTGTTTGATTTTTTTCTCGGATGTAAAAGAAAAAGTCAATTTTTATGATTTTCTATCAATGTGAACAGAGCTAATATTGCACGTAAATGCTTTAGCCTTTTATATGTATTAAGCCGGAAAGGCTTGCATTCTTCAAATATAAAGATGTTAAAAGAATATTATATGATAGAATAGCAGGGCCTCTGGCATTACCCAGTCGTAAAATACGCTGGAATACAATATTTACATTAATCCAGGTTTAGCATTTATTATTATATCATATTAGACCCAATATAGAGTAATGATTTTAAAAGCTCAAATAAAATGACTCGTGGGCATCCACCAAGATTCGAACCCAAACAATTTAGCTTAGGATTTACTTTTTCCTTTGATTTTATTGGCTAAGCTATAAAGACACGTTTGCTTCCAAGCGAAAAACTAAAACACCAACCCATAGCTAATACGTTACGCATACATATACTAAATGCTATTGTTCGAAATTTAACTTAAAAATTCCATTTCTTAAAGTTTCACAATTTTGTACCGAGTTTCATGGTGGAAACTAGAATATAAAGTTTCGATTGATTGATTGATTGATTGTTTTTGTTTTACGGCATATCAACCCTTTTTAGGTTATTTAATGCCGATCATGTGATTTTGAAGAAAAAGTTTTTAATAGAATATTTGAATTTTTTTTCCAAAAAAGTTTCTATTTAACCCATAGTTGGGGCCCGCACAGGTACAGCCACTCTGGGTCAGAATGGACCTGGGAACAATGGCAATTAAGGGATGGCTCCACACTCTCCAAATCCCACAAGCTGGTGTCTCATCATCGCATATAGTTTGAGGTCATATCAGGGACCACTGGGTCAAGTGGAATCTGACCAGATTTTGAAGAATAATTTTTAATAGAATGTATTTTTCTTTCTATTTAACCAATAGTTGGGACCCTAACAGGTACTACCACTCCGGGTCAGAGTGGACCTGGGAGCAATGCCAATTAAACGGCTGCTCCACGCTCCCCAAGCCCGCTAACTAGGACCTCACCATCAGATATAGTTTTAGGTGATAACCAGGACCGGGAAGTAGGGAATGAAAAAGAAAGAGGGAGGGAAGGGGCTGTTCATTTTGTTTTGTTTTTGTAGAACATAATTAAGTTTTACAATGCAATAGAAAACAAAAACAGAAATCGATGTAGGTACATTTCGTCTCAGAAAGCCAATAGGCAGCCTGATCTGGTAGCACCAGATAAAGTTTCGCATACGCATGCATGAATATATATAGAGAGACTTGTGTGTTTAATATAATTTCTTTTGCAAATATTACGCAAGTGTACATTATGTAGGTTTTCTGCATGAATGTACTTACACGAACTCATAAACTAAACATAATCATCTCCTAAGAGAACCGACAAAAAACTAGAAGGGGATTTATTTAAATTAATGTTTAAAATATATGAAAATTACCTTGACCTTTTGTGGATAAATGCAATTTTAGGACTTATATATAACAAAGTTTATTCTATTTTTAGATAAATAACAATGTTTTCGAAATTAATATAAACACAAAAAAATATAAGAGTATGCATAAGGTCGCATTATTATAAGTGTTATTTTTGTGGTTATTATTATTATTATTATTATTATGCCTATGATTATTATTATTATTATTAGTATTATTATTATTATTAATAGTAGTGTAGTATTAGTATTAGTAGTAGTAGTCGTAGTAGTAATATTATACTTTTTAACTAGAATTCAGATTATTCCGTGCATATATGAACATAGAAGAATATACCAGAATGCAAATTAAAAGTGTATATTCCAAATGATTGATATATTCGAGGCTCTTATACAGAAAATAATTTATATCTTCTGGTATGTAGGTATTGCAGATTATGCAAGATGCAGTATTTCAATGCATTCAGATACATTAATTAATTAAATACGTATAAAACGTTGTCTATGTTAAAATAGTTAAGGCATACATACATACACACACACTTACAAACACACGCACATATATATATATATGTACAAATAAATACGTTTGTATATATGACTATTATTTATAAATGCTTTAAAATGTTCAGTATAAGAAGTGTGTAATTAAATATGGGTAAAAAATGTGTACACAAATATGTGTAACCAAATGGGTGTATACAAATGTGTGTACACAAATATGTGTAAACAAATGCGTGTACACAAATGTGTGTATACAACTAGGTGTAAACATAGAGCAAGGCTCTTGTACCACATGGCTTTATTAAATGCATACAGATGAAAATATGTTAACTTGACTAGCACGATAATAATGTAATGAAAAATACCAGATGGACATGTTAAATGTATAACATATATATATATATATATATATATATATATATATATATATATATATATATATATATATATATATAATAACAAATTAGAACTTCTGAAAATAAACTGAGGGATAGAGGTAACAACCATATCGCCTACCAAAGAAGGAAATAATTGTCGATGGAAATTACAAATAAAATACAGTAATCATTAAGGAAAAAGGTTTACCATGGTGTTGGTAATAATGTGTAAGCTATCTCTAGACATTAATTCCATGTGAAATGAACTTAAACTAATGTCTTGATTTTTATATAATCAACTAAGTATTGACAGTTTTACACTCTTTTTTTGCGACGAGACGTCACCATGTTTATAAGGTGAGAATATTATATATATATATATATATATATATATATATATATATATATATATATATATATATATATATATATATATATATATATATAGTCTGGGTAGATTTATCCATTAAAGACGTTGGGTGAAATATTTGAAAGTCAAATAAGAGACGTGTTACATTTAACACTTTAAAGCCAAATAAACACGCGATTCTTTTTTAACCTTTATAAAATAATGGAATATTTATTTTTAAAGAAAGATATATTTCGGAGATATCCACTCATTTTTCAATCTGTGTATATATACTGATTGAAAAAGAAGTGTATATCTCTGAAATATATCTCTCTTTTTAAAAATAAACATGTTTTTATTTTATAAAGACTAAAAAAATTATACATACATATATATATATATCCTACATAAGTATATATTTATATATATATATATACATATATACATATATATATATGTATATGCATATGTGTGTGTATTAAGATTTTGGCTTAAATTGCCTGATGAGCTGGGCTGGATAATTTGTATATACCGTGTATAGAAATAATCTAGTAATCATTTTAGCACATCCTCCCGAGGTTGCAATGATAAAAGACATATTCCAGGATTTTTTTTTTTATTCTAAGTTAAATATCTCACTGACCATTATTTGTTTGCAACCATACTCTCTGCATACAATTTTATACATAAGTTACAAAACAATAATGATATCCTTTATCTAACATTATACATCTTAAATGAGGGTCGATGTTTTAAATGGACAATCAGCAAGCCTACCCTATGCTTTCCGTCATAATCTAATAAATATATAGTTGCAATAAAATAGTTATTGTGTTCTTCTTTCAGTTCTGGCTACGTTTATCCGAGCGATAATTAGACGAAACCTACGAAAACTTCATCATAGATAATCATATTTTACTTCTCCTTCTCTCTCTCTCTTTCTCTCTCTCCATAAATATATATATATATATATACATATACATATATATATATATACATATATATATATATATATATAGAATAAATGACAAACAGTTCTATTCCAAAATTCATGATGTTGATCATCTTATAATTTATTTCTTTAATTCAGTTGACTTATACAATTCTTAGACAATTCTTGTCATATCTATTTCGTAGCGCAAAATTAACCGATTAATTATTAAATAAATCAGTGAATCTTCTATGCCCTTACCTCATCAGAAGAAATATGATGAGGATTTAAGGGCACAATAGAATAACTGATTGATATAATAATTAAGTGATTGATTTGAGGCTAAAAAACAGATATGCAAAGAATTGTATAAGTCAACTGACTTAAAGAAATAAATTTTAAAATGGTCAACATCATGATTTTTGGAATATAACTTTTTTGTCATTTATTCTATATATTGCTTTGTAATCACATTGAGTTTCTTATACAAGGATTGATATATAATAAGAAAATATAGTTCTACAGAAATACATAAATATGTATATATATATATATATATATATATATATATGTGTGTGTGTGTGTGTGGGTGTGGGTGTGTGTGCGTATGATTTTGTGTGTTTATTAAATTTTAAATGAAACAGTTTTCGACGAAGCCTTTTAATACATAGATATATAGTTATTTCTATTAAAACCACTTAAGACACCCACATGTGTGTGTAAAAGATTCCTAAGAAGTTTTCGTTAGAAAACAATTAATTGTTTTTACCGCTGAAGCTGACAAGTGTGTTTGATTGAATATATTATTAAATACTTAATATTACAAGACTCTAACGGATAAATCAAGAATGATACAACACTAGCAAGCAGCTTGGAGTTGCTCGGTATTAAAATGCACATAAGTATATTCTTTAATTTTTTTGATATTATAAACAGGAATATCGTATGTAGTAAACGGAACGTTAAATCCCTTATAAAAATGAAGTAAAAAAAAAAAAACGATAGGAACAGATGTATGCGTATGCGAGTATTAGAACTTTTTTCTTAAGAGTTAAATTCTAGTAACAAAAAATTACCTAAGCTGGGATCAAAAGCAAAACTTAAAGGCAATGAATAAAGTACGATTGCATTAGGCCAGCTTGGCTCGTTCTTTAAGCAGTGTTTTTCAACCTACTAATTCATAACATGAGGAATATATCGTGTGAAATATTAATGCGTTAGCAGTCGTAAAGCAGTTGGACAAACAGAAAAGAGTCCCACGTAACAATTTTTGGACTTTGCCTCTATGTATACTTGTCTTTCGAATAAAAACCCGATTAAAACTAGTTTTACATGTCTGAAAATCCTATATACCAATTTTCAGCTTTGAAAATCGAAAATGCGTTGATTATTTAAGTTGAGCAATGTCTGCGCACAAAATATTCTCACTGTTATAGGTATACAAAGAGACCACCTCATGTTGCCCGGTTTTAAATACGCATGGTTATTATATTTATATTCATGCAGAAACTGTGATATGTGCATGAATATATGATATAATTTTTTTATTAAGCAGTTCCCTTCTTTTAATTAAAACAATGAGGATGGTGCTTCAAGCTAGAAATATAGATCATTTTATGGCCTTATATTCGTAGTTTTTTTATTTATACGTTTGTCATTGGGTGTTTTCTATTGCGGCGTATTATACTTCGGTGCTCAGTTAACGTCAGGACATTAGGAAAAATACTCACATTTGCGGTACCAGTTGTGTATAGCTCAGATTGCAATTTTCGATGCGAGTTAAATAACCTCAAAATCTGTTTTAGAAAGGGGGCCCAGGTATATTGAGATCAGTTAAGTGTTGAGACATTACAAAGATGGCATCTGTAAATCAAAGCAGCGAAAAATCAACGTTGCCCTGATCTTGAGTGTTAAGTAATTCCGACTAACAAAGATGGTGGCAAGGAATCAATACAGTTCCGATCTTGTAGTAACAAAGATGACACTCTTTAACTGATGAAACACCAATACTTTCTGAATTTACAAAAACGAATGGTTCAAATCAGTAAAAACCAATGTTTAATAGCAATGTTTCGGCTAACAGATAGCGTCTCACTTGTGACATTTAAAGTAGAAAGGTTACGTCTATAAAAAGGCACTTCTTTGGGAAAAAATGATTTTTTGGGAAGAAGAATGATATAAGTTTAATAAATAAATAAAGCTAAGTAAGAAATAAATTGAATAAAATATGAATAACGAAATAAGCGTTGTGAGGGAAATTACCCTTCAAATGGACTATTCAACCAATAGACCTTTTGATCCCAGGAGTAAATTAAACACCAGAGCGACCCTCGCCTGCTCGGTGAGGTTTACTACTTTATTCAGTTGTACCCTTTGTACGTTGCTGTTCCAGTAATACATTGTTTAAATTCTATTCCGTTGTTCTGTTTTCTGTGTGGCTTATTGCAAGCAATAACACTACGCGACATTGGATTCGGAGAACGTGCTCACGTTTAAAAACAGTGTTGTAAAAAACTGAACATTGACGACATTGGATTCAAGAATACTTAAAATAAAAGCATAAAAATAGAAACCAGTGAGGGCATTGAAAAAATACTCACGTGTAAATAGTATTCTAAAAATACTAACGACGGTGGACTCAAATGTTATTAAGCCTAAGGAAGTGTCTAGCATAACACTTCCAATTGAAAGGATCACGGTAACTAAAAAAAATCGCAGATCGTTACGGAAAAAAGTTCATCACGACTTTCAGAGATAGCGATGTACTTTTTGCAAAAAGAAAAAGGTTCGTCGCGACTTAGGTAAATTATTATACTTTTGGAAATATAATTCATCACAAGTGGTTTTCGCTGCTAAAATCGGGCGGTATTGTTTTCTCTGGAGAAAAATATACACTTGAGTTGTTTTTCTTTAGACAATGAACTTTTTATATATTTATGTTTTTGTTCTGTTCGTTTTATTGTCTGGAAAAAGAAATAAGAAAGAATAAAACGGTTTTGTAAAATTCAACGAACGTTTTGACATTGCTAATGTTGACAAAGCGAAATGGACGAATTGAAAGTAGCGTAGGAACATTTGACCAAATTGCATATCGATGCCGCAAAGCGTAAGTCACAATTCGAGAAACAGCAAAAGGAATTGTAAAGCAGGTAGCGGAAGTCCTAATAACAACAGAGTAACAGAAAACAGTTAGCCGAACGTCAATTACGAACATATGAATTACTTACAGAAATTGTTAAAAATAATGAGAACGCGGAAAGCAATTCAGCATTTTCTCAGCATACAATATGGACCGCGATAGACAATTTTAAATACGAGGTAGATGTAAAATCATTTGCAGCGTATTTTTGCTGTTATGAAGATTTTTTTTTTTTAATATTGACTGCAGCAACTGGTCTGATCAAAAGAAAACCAGACTTCTACGAAAATCGGAAACGGCTGGGCAGGATAAATTCGTGGATTACATCTTGCCTCGAAAACAGCAGATTTATCATACAATGAGTATGTAAATTTGTTAACAACACTTTTTTTCGCCGAAAACGTCCATTTTCAATAAGCGTTGGATATGTTTGCATGTGGTAGATACGATAATGACGATTTTACCACTTACGCAGCTGGCATGAACAAACACTGTGATGGCTTTAAGTTGTCTGAACTTACAGCAGACATTGCGCAAGGGTTAGCCTCGGAAAAAGATGCAGAAATCAGGCGCAGAGTCCTTACAGAATTAGAAAATAAATCGAACTTAACACTTCAAAAATTGACTGAGGATTGTCAAAAAGTAGAAATTATAAAAAAGGAAGCTAGAGATATCGAAGCAGGTATCGCGAATATAAAAATGTAAATAAGAAAAAACCGTAAAAATAGCACACAGACACTAATCACCGAAACTCAGAAAAACTAAAAGCACCGAGCGCTTGTTTCAGATTTGGTGGAATACATTGGGTAAGGGATTGCCATTAAAAAAAATATGTCATTTATGCAATAAGATCGGTCCTAAAAGTTCGCACTGTAGGATAACTCAACATAGAAGACAGGAACTAAGGACGTCGTAGATGAAAATCAACCCAAATAAGTAACGGTTAACATTTTCGGCATGACTATTAAATTCCAATCAGACAGTTGATCGGATATTTCAAGAAAAAAAATCTCAAAACGTGGAAAATATTATTAAAGTCGACTATATAAAAAACTAACAGAACGGCGACGACCGTTAATGGTACAAAAATTCTTTTTGAATGTGAATTAATTACAAACGTCACTTTACGGGGGAAAACAAAAAATAATAATATTGTATGTGCTAAAAGAGAGTCAGAACCTGTTCGGTTCTGACAGCATGGAGGCGTGTTGTCTTTGGGATCTTCCGTATCCACATTCTGCAAGAAAATAGGTAGCCGCCCAGCAGAAACGTATGAAATTATAACTTGTTTTAAAAAAGAATTTACAAAAATATTTACTCCTGGCCTGGGGAAATGTACATACTGCGTATGACTGTTCTGACATAGACCCTCCAAAAAAGATGTAAGAACCGGGAGGATCCGGCAAATAGAGGAAGCGCACATACCCAGTGGTGGTCTGCCCTAATGCAAGAAATACTGATTTTCACTACCGCAGAAATCAGCTTGGGAGAGGGGTGTTGTGGCGGAATCACTCTCCAAATGGACTGTTCTATCCATTATATAAACAATAGTCTTTTTGATCCCAGGTATGGATTAAACACCAGAGAGCCCCTCGTCTGCTTGGTGACGTTTACTACTCTTTTCAGCTGTAACCTTTTTACGTTGTTGTTCTAGTAATACTATTCTAAGACAATTTCTGGTCTACACATTTGAAATTTTACATAAAAGGTATTTATAGATAAGACAAGCTTTTTAATCGGTTTGGGTCGAAAATTTGAGCTACCAATATATAAATGTATGTATGCGACGTATTTTTACACGATCAGTATTGAGCCTTCAAACGACAAATACCGAAACATTGGCAAAATACATTTATTTCTTCACCCTCAACTGGGTTATTCTTTACAGAGAGGGGTCACTTTTTTCGCCAATATTTTTTAATGCCATCCTCTCTTTTCGATTGTCTAGCCTTTATTTAAACATTCGTCACTTCAGGTTTGGCGGTGGTCGTAACTGCAAAGACGGCAGGTTTTTTTTTCGTTCTTTTCCTCCTTCGCAGTGCGGGGTTGAACCTGCCTCCCTAATACTGCCTTTTTTTTTTTTTTGCTCAACATTGACATCCAAACACCCGGGCTACGCAGGCAACCATGCTAGTGCATATATAGTTGTAACAGTGAGAATATGTGTATTTGTGTAAGGACACTTCTCACTCTATATACCTAATATTTTAGTTCTACATACATGTAATTTTGTATAAAGAGTATGCAGATGTTCTTAACATTAGATATCCCGATTAACTTTACTTCGTAATATTCATTTGTGCAATGAATTTATCAAGTGCAATCAGCATCTGCCTTGTTTTATATATTAGTTTATCCACTTTGGTCAAGGTGTTTGCACTCATGAATATTACAGATAGATTTAGTCAGCTATATTTCTTATATACAGTGATAGCCACATTGGCTTTTGCTTATTTTGCTTATTTATTGAGATTGTCGGATTGACTTCCTCATCTTGGTTATTATAGTCACTACGTTTCCGCCGTTTTACCCTCCGGCCTTCATCAGGTGTTGTGTATCGAACTGGGGAACCGTTTGTTAGGAGTCTCGAACCCAACCCTTTATTATTATTACGCAGGTACCGTGTTCGGACTCCAGCTAGGCTCTGGGACATAGTTGCTGATTCTCTGTTTTGAAAGTTACTTTTCACTGCCTTCGTTCAGGATTGAACTCAACTCCTTTGGGTAAATGTAAACTTTGATACAACGTCTAGGACCACCTGGCCATATGTCACTAGGAAAAGTAACATTCAGACAGAGAATCAGCAACTATGTCCCAGAGCCTAGCTTGAGTCCGAACCCGGTACCCCCGTAATAATAATAATAAAGGGTTGGGTTCGAGACTTCTAACAAGCGGTTCCCCAGTTCGATACAAAACACATGATGAAGTCCGAAACGTTGTGACTATAACAACCAAGATGACGATGTCAGTCCGACAATCTCAATAAATAAAAACACCTCATCTCAAAAGTACAGACAATTGTTTTGCTTATATTCAATACTTTATTATTTTCAATATCCCTTATATAATGTTCGAATGACTTACCAAGTGTAGCTTTGATCTTTTAGTTTGGTCATTTTTATTGAGATTGTAATTGTTTTAATGGACTTATTTTTTAACAATTAACGTTTTTAAAGTATTATATATAATTCAACTTAATGTAACATAGATGTAATATCGAGACATAAACCTTTGAAACGTTTATAAAATATATTTTGTATGGAATTGGTTTTGACTATTAAATATACCTACTTTTCACTTGAAAACATATATTTTATAATATTAGTGTCATTACTATTTTAGTAGCTATTAAGCATGTGTTTTTTAATGCTTGATCCAGAAGAAACTGGACGTAAACTCTACTCCCAGATTTTTTATATGGGCGCTTACTTAATAATACACCTCAGAAGTATTATGGTTGAACAATTCTCATCAGGGCAATTCTGATGAAGTTTGGCAAAATTAACTGACAACTTCGTATGTTAGTGTTCTGTTCTTTGATAGCTAAAAGAAATTTAGAAAGGTTGTAACCATTTACCTATATATCTATTGAACCATTAGACGGCAATTCAGAGTATATTTTATTAATATTCTAGTCTTTACCATTTTTAGTGTGGCGCCTTTTAAAAATAACTTATTCTAATAGTATTCCTGACTTGCTTATAAAATGAATTATTAGTTGGCTGTATAAGTCATTGCAATATTCTTAGTATAAGAATGTTAGCTTAGTTTATGAAATGTTATTAACTAAATACGTATACATAATAATCTGGAGATTTGTGTAAATTAGATTATCAACTGGTTATGCAAATCATATATATATATATATATATATATAGAGAGAGAGAGAGAGAGAGAGGAAGAGAGAGGATTATATTAGAGAAAATATATTAAATATTGTGCAGTGTTTCCATGCGACTGTAATCAACGTCATCGTTATTCGCATAGAGGAAACATTAAAGCGAAACGACTCAGTCTACCAGCATCACCATCCTCAGCTCGTCTCCATATAATTCCTCTGTACCCGGATGTTGTTTGATGTCTGCTTCATATCCGTTTACTTTGACAGAGCATATCCGGGTTCTGTTTGGCCAGTTCTCTCACAGAACTATGTACTGAAGACTCAGTTTACAAACCACTGCCTTACATCACCCAGGCGGCTCTCGAGATAGCCTATGTACCCTGCATTCATGTCCATCATTTTGCAAAGAAACGACATACAGAATTTTAATTAGTAAACTGTCTTTTGTCTTTCTGCAATAGACTCGATGTATGAGCAATTTTATTAAACGAATATGAATCTGCTAGGAATCACGGATTGCGAGTTATTTAACTAAATAAAACTTAAGTTACCATATATGTGTGTCCTAGCTAAAAACGCAGTACACAAAAGAATAATTATATCCAGATAGTATATATATATATATATATATATATAAATGTGATTCATATCTATGTATATATATATATATATATATATATATATATATATATATATATATATATGAGTGTGTGTGTGTGTGTGATTATAAAAATAGGTTGAATATCGCTTGCTTACTTGCTTGACCGTTGTCTTCGTCGATATGGTCATTTCATCTCCTGAAATAGAGATTTAGGAGAATTTATAATCACGTGTCGTTCTCTTGTGTTTAGATATAATTTCTCCTATTTCAAAAGAAAATCATCAGCTTGAAGTTTTAAGTCAACATGGTTTACAGTTTAAAATGAGTTATTATCAGAAAAAGGTCGTAAAATACTCGTCATTATATACTGGCATTTGACTATCAAATGAGAATGCTATAGGTTGTTAGGAACTATCCATTTGGAAATGTTTTTCACAAAAAATAAAGTAGTCAACAAAATGTCTCGTATTATTTATTTTATATAGAAAGTATAGAACGTTTTCATATTTTCAGAACCATTTTAATATACGGCATCTGATGTTTCACTTTTCCAATAATTTACTAGTCCCATTTTCTCCTGGTATATCTCTAGAAAAGTCATTGTGCAGTATGATGAACCTTAGTTTGTTTAATTAAAAAAAAATGTCTCGTCTTAGAGATATAACGGCCTAGAACAATGGTCCATTTTTATCATAAAAAGGCACCGTCTGTGTGATCGTCTAAATGTTGCTGTCTATTTGTGATATAATAATATCTAATTCTTCATATGCAGTTGTGTGTATGTGTTTGTGCGCACGCACGCGCGTGTGTATGTGTATGTGTGTGTGTGGTACATGTATTTTGGACATACCATATGTTCAATCGTTGTTGATTTATCTCCTGGAATTCATCTTGTGTCTTGGAGGGAAGACTGGCCACCTGTTTTGGACGAATACTCATTCACTCCAAGACGAGGAATTGGTTTTATATATTTTTATTAACCTTCAAGATGTCGATCGCAGAAGTATGAAAGTGAATTTCTTTGCGTGCTTGTTTCTTCCAAAGTCTTATTTTCACACACGTCAGCGTCCCTCGCCACCTGTTAAGCTGTCTGTTCTTCTCTACATCCAAACCCAAACTCACTGACTCCACCTAACGTGATCACGTGACTCACACGCAGATCCGATCAGCTGACCCTTACTTCCGGTAAAACGAGTCTACAATATGATTTACGATATTCCTTGCTTATGTTCGACCTAGTTACTAACAGCAAGACTTAACGCATAACTGATTAAAAATTCAGTATAATACGAATGAAATTGTGAAAATAAATATCATTTATAAAAATAATCCAATGCTTAACAAGCAAATCGCCTAACAATTAGTTGTCTTCAGTTGTCTCCTAATACAGTACTCTGAAAAAATTCAAAGCAATGTTTTATTTATGGGAGGGGTCGGCCGATTATTGATCTAGCATAAAACTAATTATGTCGTATATTCTTTTGACTTGCAACCTAATATGTACCACAAAAAATAATTACTGAAATTAAAGGTTTCCAAGACGTTCCATTTGAGTTTACATACACTAGAAAATAGGTAATGCAAGCAGTGTAAACCATATTTTTTTTTATAAATATAACATTCAACGTAACCGGTGTATGTGTCTAACACCTTTCATGAAAAACAAGAAAACCAGCTGAGAAAATAAAGAATTCCCCGCTTTGATGTAAAAGTGGTTGGTTTCACTCTTGTAATGCAACAATTGTATTCCCTTGCAGAAAGGTACTCAATTTTTGGCCAAATAAGATTTTTATGTAAATTCAGGCGTCATGGACCTGTTAATTACTCTTGCAGCGATTGCTTAAAAATGTCGTAATGATTTAATATTTAATGTACGACTAAATCGGAACTGCGTGATAATTCAGCGTCTGAGGAAAGTCCGGTTAATCATGAAAAACGAATATAATGTCTCAAGAAGAATTCCAAGTGGCTTCAGAATAAAATCGAATATAATCGTTGTAACGCTAAATTGCAAATAATATCAATTCCATCTTCAGGCAAAACCATTAAATAAAACATGTTCAATCAATAATAATCTTTTACTTTTTTGTAATATAAATATTCAGAGACAATTTTTATTTTATTTTATTTTAACATTCAATAAAAAGACAAAGGAAAGGACATATGCCATATCTTTTTGTTCATTATCTCTTAAGCTAATTTGATAATTACTTTTGAAATGAATTCGTTCATTGTTCCTTGCTTAATTAAAAATTTAAAAACATTTTATCTGAACATAATCGTGATATATATATATATATATATGTGTGTATATATAAAGACTTGTTTACAAACGATGTATTTATATATATAGATGTTTATGTGTGTATATATATGTACATAATACATATATATATATATATATATATACATGTATATATAATCTTACCATCTCTATTATCTGAGAAAACTATTTATATTTTTATCAGTAAGTAATTTAATCTCTTATATGTCTAAAAAAACTGTTTTTTTGCACTTACAATAGGCTTAGGTTTCCAGGTATACATCAGTTGTTTAATGTGATAACCATGAAAAAGTTTCGGAAGTTGCATGTATACAGGGTGAAACACAGGAAACTTATCAAATTAGAACATTCCTTTTTGTCCTTAAGAAAGTGCTCATGAAAACAACTCCAATTTGTCAGACATAAGGTTTTTATACATAATATTCAATGATGAGAGAGTTTAGTAAATATTTTAATAATTATTTAAAATTTTTTGTTGTAATATTCGCAGAGTTTTGTACCCCGTTTCTCACATTCTACATGCATATATATATATATATATATATATATATATATATATATATATATATATATATATGTATATATATATATATAAATATATTCTTTCATACATATTCGAAACGATCGTACAATCTAGATTATTTTGTTTTTGTCTTTATGAAGCTGATTTTTGATTCGCAATTACGAATCGTTTTATTCAATATTAACAGTGCTCGTTAATACCTATACTTATTTAGCTTATATTATTATCTACAGTACAAGGGAGACTGCTTTCTTTTATTAGTATTAATATATTTACTATTACATTAAAATAAACTATGCTCATTAAACTCCAGAACTTCTAAAATAATACATTTATATATAACTATATATATATATATATATATATATATATATATATATATGTATACAGGAAGTGTGTTACTGATGCTTAATTCAGTTAATATAATTTCGTCTCTGTTTTTGCAGTAGCCTGTCAGCTGATATTTTGGTTGGACGATATATTTCCTGGAAAAGTCAATTTTTCATAATGCATATTTTTTAAATATGCAAACGACGAATTGATTTTATCGTTTTAATTGCTTAATAAAAAAAAAATAAAATGGTGAGGTACACCCGGTTTAATAATGGGCAAATTGGATCTACCACTGAACTCTATCTCCAGATGTCAACACTAGCGTTTTTTAAGAAGAAATTATTTGATAGCATTTTATTAACTCCGTCAAGTAAAATTTTCCTCTACGAAAGACTGGTTTTAGGATCGGATTTGAATTTTATTTTACTAATTCTTAATACTTATCAGAGTAATCTCTGCAGAAAAGATGTATAAAACAACTGCCACGTATAACATTACATTTGTGTAAATGTACAAAATATCGTCCAGCCATTTCGAAACTTCTAAGAATAGTATTCAAATATACAAATGAATTTTATATACATATATATATATATATATATATATATATATATATATATATATATATACATTTATACGTATATATATACACTTATAGATATATATGTGTGTATATATATATATAAAAATAACTACTTCATTTAATCACATATATAAATATACGAAAGTATAAATTGAGTCGTGAGCTTTAAGTATTGAGTTCAACAGAACTTAATACGTAGGTAGAGCTAGGTAGTAAGTTATATATCCATATATATATATATATATATATATATATATATATATATATATATATATATATATACGGGGGTATATATGAATGTATAAATAACACACACAGATTAACTTTTATAGAATAGTATATATATATATATATATATATATAATGAGAGATCATTATATAGATACATGTATATATATATATATATATATACACACACGCATATATATTCATATGAGATTAAGGTGTTAATAATGCATGTTAGAAACACTTGAAAATTAGTAAAAAAACGTATTTCATTTAAAAAATAATTGAATACGCGGAGTTTGGAAGAAATGCTTTCCGTTTCATCAGAAGGTAGGGATTAGCAAAATGCGGGATCGGATTTTGCTTGCAAAACTATTTAATGAAACTACAAGCCATAGATCTTAAATGAGAAAGGTATAGTGAAGCAAGGAGAATAGAGGGAAGAAAAAAGTGATTTCACGTGTATCGATAGTCTGGTAAATAGTAAAATATCCAATAACGGTAAAATCCAAAAAAAAGTTGATCAAATTTCCATTTCCGCGAGTAAAATCCAAAAGAATC
Source organism: Euprymna scolopes (assembly GCF_053919585.1). Taxonomy (NCBI): domain Eukaryota; kingdom Metazoa; phylum Mollusca; class Cephalopoda; order Sepiida; family Sepiolidae; genus Euprymna; species Euprymna scolopes. The sequence goes on along the minus strand of NC_136512.1, from coordinate 79,313,593 downwards.
GCGTTATTGGAAGATTGTTTAAAGTAACCCAAAAGGCAGAAATCCGTGGAATAATTCACAAATGGGTGCGTGGATAAAAGGGAATGAGATCAAATGATATTATTAAAAATAAATTGTGCGTAGAATGTAACAATCGAGGTATTTTAAAACAAACCCGCCTTGTCTTATTTCAGAAAAATAAGGAAAGAAAAAATAGAAAACATATGGAAAAGTATGGATTGATTGAGTAATTTTAAGAATATAACAGTCAATGAAAATGACCCAGACTGGATAAGGTGTATATGCCGCCAAGTTTAAAGCATTAAAAAGGACAAGTTATTAATTTTGAAATAAACTATCAGCCGGTACATTAAAAGAAGCAATGCATTGTGAGGATTTATAAGTTATATATATATATATATATATATATATATATATATATATATATATATATATATATATACATATATATATCCACATGATAACTTTTGATAAGTTATATATATATATATATCAACTTGCATATATATACATACCTACATATATATGAATTCATACAATAAGACATGTACATACGTAAATATATATACACACAATACAACCACACATACACACACACACACATATATATATATATATATATATATATAAGTAAATAGATGAGTAAATAATTAGTAAAGAGTTAAAGGGGGAAATAAAGTGGAGAAGATGTCCGGTATCTACAATCCCGGAATAAGGCAATATGTGTGTATCTAAAATATAAGTAAATATAGATATAGAATATAAATATGTTAGTAGAAGTTATAAAATGCTCAGACAGTATGTAGCAAAAACTATATTAGTATAGGAAAATATATATTTCTGAAAGGTTTAATAGCTGTGTAATATCATTTTTTTAATTTTTTTTATTTAAATGTATGGTTCAATAGAGGGCTCATTTCAGGGGGGAGTAATTATAGTTATAGCTTCGGTTGTGCAGACGTGACATTGCTTAGAGCCTGGAGTATAAGAGTTAACATTTTTACGATAGTTCTTTTGATTGATAAGGCGTATTTATAGAATTAAATATTTTAATTAAAGTGGTTAGAGATGTTCCTTTATTATTATTAGAATTTTGGTTTTTAACAGAAGAAATGTGGTTAGATATTTTATCTTTATTAATGTTGACGTAGCGGGAATATAAGTATGCGCTTTATTAACAATTCAAGTCCTTAATTAATATTAATTTATTGATCTGTAAATAGTTTAAATTATGTGCATTGTAATGATCAAACGGGCGGGCGAATGACTGTAGGAGTACTGTTTTTTTTTTGGGGGGGTATAATGAGCACCGTAGTGTTCGTATGGCTGTTAGGAGAAATATAGTTTTATTGTTATTATTATTATTATTATTATTATTATTATTATTATTATTATTATTATTATTATTATTGCTAGTTGTATGATTGTAAATAGAGGGGATGCTGTAATTGTTTATTGGATTAGTAATTATATCAGATTGAGGCTGGGAAGCGGGATACGTTGATGACAAAATATCAGTGTCTTTTGGGAGAATTGCGTGGGAGCTCTGTAATTGTGCATGAACATATAACATCTTTGTCGATGCAATCATTATTGAGTGGGCAAAATGTGTGTTATTAAAATTGCAGTTACTTTTGGGTTCAACTGGGAAATTCTTATATACATATATATATATATATGCATATATATATATATATATAAATGTATATATATATGGAATATTTCATTGCATAAAATACTCGATTTTTTTCAATTAATTCTATTTTCGATTTTTTCCGAGTAAAAGTCCTCACTTTTAGCGGAAGCTGGCTGAGGTAAGCACCATTTAAATCATACGTACAAGTACTTTTAAAATAACTCGGCAGTCATTGTCACGGATGAATTAATCTAACGGGAAACGCCGTGTACTCAGGCTAGTGTATCATATTTATCTCACACATCTGTTTAAATGTATGTGTATGTATGTTTGTATGTCTTCCCAAAACTTTCACAGTTTTTAATGAGGTCGGTATCGTATTAAAGAACGACGCCTCGGACGACCACTATCAAGAAATTGGCTAAAAAACCCTTGTACGCTCACTTTTAACTGAACAGTTTCTACAGCGAGGGTGTTTTTGGCGTTACCATTTTTGCAAGTCGTCTAATCGGTTGGAATGACTTTACTTAATTTCAACGTTCTGAACATCCGGTCGCGTCATGGAGTAACAGTAAGACGTCATGTGTTTTTCTTTCTCGTTCGCTATCGCGTTAGGGGTGCTAGCTTGCCTGCATATTGACATTTTTGTTTTGTCGCAAAACACACGTCCAAATACCCAGTCAACCCCGGACACCCAGGCTAGTTTAGTAGAAGTTTATCCTTTACGAGCTTAGCTCAAAAAGAAACATATTTTTCAGGTAAGTGCTAAGCCACTTTTAACGATATTCTTCAAGATAAATAATAATGCCACTTGACTCAACAGCCAGAGACATTGTCCCCTGCCTCCGGTTTATTTAGTATCAAACTTATGCAACAATGTATGCTTCCATTTTGTGTCCAACTACAGTTTGATCTCATCATTAAACATCGGCAGTTCTATATAATGAGAACCTTTTAATTCACTTAATATTACTCCCGCTATGTTCTAAGTTAGTGTGTTCGTTTACTGAACCCGAGAAAGTTCAGTAATTAACTTTTGGTGTTAAATGTAATAAAAATGGTTCGTTGTCCGAATTCTGGACGGTCTAAGGAAAGAAAAGTCATTATTTACATTCGCCGTCTCCATAATCGAGGACAAAGAGCACATTAAATGCTTAGTAGGCAGATTTATTTTTACCCCAGCGGAAATGCAAGGTGCTGCGTCTTATCCTCATAAGGATTTGCAGTGTACAAAGAATACTTTCCTCTTTGGTAAGTGTTTCACCTGACCACCACGCTTGTCGTGTATTTCAAAATAAAAATTACTAAAAATTTGAATACATAATTATTAAGTATTTACGTTGATCCATGTAGAAAAATACAGCTAAAACAATGCATTAAACACTGGTTATAAATTTCACAAATAAAAAAAAAGGTTTGCATTCACCAGCATACACCGTACTGTGAGCGTAAATTACTATTTTTTTTTCATTTTTAAAAAATTAAAACAACAGTACAATGTTTCCTTAGACGCAAATGAGAACTTTCCAAGTGATATTCATTAATCTAATATTGAGTATATTAAATTAAAAGAAAGAAAATAACAGAAATTACAAGTATTAGGGCACTTTAATTTTTTGGTAGCAAAATCTCGATAGAATATAGAAACACAAATTAATAGGTTCTTGATCTATTTTAACTATTTGTCTGAAAGTGTCTTTAAAATTGCTTGTTAATAAGGCATTTGGAATAATACATCAGTTGTCTTTTGCATAACTATGGTAAAACTTGTGCATATATATATAAATATATATATATATATATATATATATATATATATGGATGTATGTGTATGTATCTAAACAAGCATCTCTGATTATATATATAATATATAATCTTATATATATATATGTATATATATATTATATCAAGGGAATAACGGTATATAATCATATATATATATATATATGTATGTATACATGTATATATATATATATTATATCAAGGGAATAACGGTAAATATAAAAATATAACAAAAAATCATTGATCATACTCTCAACAGAACAATGAAGTATGAGATAAAAGAAAATATATTTACTTCGTCCGCTCCTCTCAACCTAATATATTTCGAAATGATTGTACCTGGACCCGCTGGCGTGAAATCTTATAATGTAATACATGCCGATAATGCACGCATCTTTTTAGTTTGAATAATACGCAGGCCTTCTATCACCATGATGTAATTAATGGAGCGGAGAAAATGCTAACATCCCAAAAAAATAAAAAAAAACATAGTGGAAAGTGATTTTTTTTAGATACATCTGCTTAATCAGCGCGTTATGTAACAAAACCCCCTTCTTCTTGTTACACTTTCTGGGCCAAACTGAAATCGTTCAATTTTTGTTATTGTCCTTATTTAATTCATATCGTTAAATAAAGTTAAATCCAAGTAGATCCATGGAGTTTAATCGGGATGTTTGCGATAGTACAAAACATGACTTTCCACTTATATATCGTACATATCTTTTTGTTTATCGAATCATGTAGATAGAAATTTAGTAAGTAGCATATTTAAATAAGGTCTTACATTATGATATGTTACACGCTGGGTAACGATAACATTTCCGCTCTAGCAGATACGACATGATTCCCTAACTACTTCAGAATAATCAGTTTACCTTCTTTTTTATTGAAGACCATCTGCTAGTTGCAAATTTGTGTAGCAATCCCAAGGGTGAAAGGCGATTCCAAGCATGTCCGAAAGCTACACAATATTCAACGAGCGAGATCGATGTACCGCTGTATAGCTGATGCTATCCAAGTTATGAACACACTGCCATTTCCATCACACTCAAAATGCAAATAGGTGCGGACCAATGCTTGTTGGCATATCTCAATTAAGTTTCCGGCACCGATTATAATTTGGTGATGTTTCAAGTGGGGGCAACATTATGAAATTTGTTGGCTGATCCTGGCTTGGCTTCAGAAGGAATGTTACGGCTCTGTACCTTTCTATTATTTGCACAACCTCTCCCTCGGTATGACCTTGCCGGAAGAATTCGTTTTGGAATGCATCAAGAACATCACCAACATGACCTTCCACAACACCGAAGCCAGCCAGATCCCTGCGATTGAATAAGTATACGCCGAGATCCTGTTGGCGCTTGTGGAAAGACTATTATTCCAGATTTGGACGCTTATCGAGGCGGTGATTTGTGCTTACGGCAGACAAAATGAATTTCAGCGCTAATACAGATTGTGATTTATTTTTCAATGAAAGCTGTAAAATAAAATAATAGTGTCGTTTACCTTATGACTACAAATGTACAGTTCTATATTGTGCAGACATAATTAACCTCTTGTACTACATAATAACAATGGAATTGCAGAGTTAATCTTTTTAATAGCTAGTTAATTGCTTTTCTCAAGTGAATTGTCAGATATTGAACTACATAAATCAAAATGGTTTCTGATGGGCTATTTGGTGGGGGGGAAGGTCATACCTAGACTGGACAATTATTGCCAATATCTCAAAAACTCAATTTCTCTTGAAAGGTATTTTGGTTTCAGACAAAATATTTGAAAATAATTTACTTATAATTATATCACCGACACATAACATGACAAAACCAATGAATCATAAGGGAAAACCTAGACTTTAGGTTAAAGAAAAATATCTGCGCTCACAATGAAACATAGTGAAAATAGATGATTATCCTATTTTATTCTATAACTTTTCTTTAGTAAACATATATATATATATATATATATATATATATATATATATATATATATATATATATATATATATGGCTATATGTGTGTGTGAGCACACACATACACACATATGTGTATATATATATATATATATATATATATATATATACTAGTGGGGGTACCCGACGTTGCCCGGGCGTTTGGAGGGGTGTATGTAGAGGGGGGGCCTTTTTTAATATTATAAATAAACACGATGTTATAAAACTTGGAAAAAAAACGAAACGAAGCAAAACCACCAACAAATTTTAAAAAAAAGGGGGAAAAAAGTTTTAGGTAGAAAGACAGGTTCGAACCCGAATCATGCCAATAAAATTAACCGTTTAGAATCACTTGCAGGTGGCTAAAACTAACGTCAAAATTTCTAGGTGAAACATGTCTTCATTGTCATAGTAGCAGGAGGAGGCCAAGTTTAGCGTGAAGGAATTCCTCGCATACACATTGAAGCTTTTATATTTATAGATACCTCCCACTCTGGTTTAGCTAATATATGATGCGTTAAATTGAAATGAATTAAAAACAAAACGAACGTGAAAGGATACCAAAGGAAAAACAAGAAAAAAAAGTTACTGCGTAAAATGCAAATATGTTTATTTAAATCTATTTTTTAATGGAAAAAGAAAATTCCAACAGAGGAAACTTACCGTGTATAATGAAAATGTGTTTATTAGATTTTGTTTTTGTCGCTGTTAACCAATTTGAATGCCCTCTGATTCCAATATCGATAGCGTAGTAGTAATTGTGCTAATGAAACGCTCAGAAATGCTAATCCGAAAATAAGAAGTAATCTCTACCCCCATTGTATCAAGTATGAAATCAGTGCAAACATAATAGAAGTATGAAGACAGTAAATAAAATACTAAAGCGACTAATCAGTTCAAGATTATAAGAACGGTGGCGGCTGACTCTTAAAGTTTGTTGTAAAAACTGGAATCCAATCTTAGTTCTTTCGTTTAAGTACCCCCACCCCTACAAAAAGAGAAACATATATAGAGAGGAAGAAGCAAGGGGGGGGGAAGAAAAAGCAATTTATAAAATGACAAAAGTAACCCACAGAAAAACTGGAATGTTAAGTCGAGTTTCACCCGACGGAAAAATGCCAATCCATATTTTTTAAGCAACTAAGAACTCAAACTGGTGTTCCCCGTATATTCCTCTGTGGTCGTATCAGCAGGGGTGTTAAGTGATCGCGGGCGGAGTATGAATCGAGTAGCGAGAACAATTTTTACAACTTCCATTGATTCTAACCGGGTGTGGAAGTGAACTCTCACCGGAAAAATATAGAAATGTAAGAATTTCAAGGATCTGTAAGCGTAGTGTGGGTACATTACATTCGAATTAAAAGTCGTGATTTTTAATCCTATTAAGGTCAACCTCACACGGGAAAAATGAGATGATTAATATAGAAGATGTGATACAGTTCAGTCTTTAAAGCCAAAGGATTTCCCCTATAGGGAAAGCTGCGCGTGTAAATGTGAGACAAAGGTTGCGCAATACCAACCAACCTTCTCCTAAATCAACACTGTTTGAATTCTGTTGCAAGGTAACCGTATAACGACTAGAAACACTGCCGAGATAAGTGGAGGTCACATACAGAACATGAAAGTAAAAAATGCTTCCCTATTTTCTATTGATCAGGTTCAACACTGCTTTATATATATATATATATATATATATATATATATATATATATATATATATATATATATATATATATATATATCTGTATATATATACATGTGTGTGTGTGTGTGTGTGGGTATGTGTGTGTTAGATTAAATATATTATTTAAAGACTGACAGCTTTGTAGCGCCATTCAATAAAGAAACACAGTTTAATACAAAGTGCTTGATTGTTAATAATTTGACGCAATCACTGCTTGTGAATAGTCTGGTAGTTCGTTTACTTAGTCTGGGAATTGTTTTTGAATAGACATATTTGATAGAAAAAAGGAAACTGAGTAATCCGTTGGAACGAGGAACTTCGGTGCATCTGAAGCTTATTTAGATTCGTATTTCCATATTTTTCAACAGAAATGGCGAAAATAACAAATAAATCATATTAAATGATAATAATTTCGATTATTTTTTTCTGTTGATTCACACACATTTTCTATCAGAGGTAGAACATTAAGTTACACATTTTCTTGAAAATCTGAATTATGTAAAGTAATCCTATATATTTTGGATGCTAATTCAATGGGAAACAACAATAATACAATATTTTATTGTTAGCTTAACGTAGTCCCGTGTTCAGATATAACAATACATACGCAAATATATATATATATATATATATATATACATATATGTGTGTATATATTAATATATATATTCATATATATGTAAATATATATGTAAATATATATATATATATATATATATATATATATATATATATATATATATATATGTACATATTTTTAGGGAATTATACCCGGAGTCTTAAGAGCAATGTTTATTTTAATGCATTAATGTATTGATACTTTTACAAGAAAACAATGCCATTGTACTTTAGATATATAAAAAGCACAATAGGTATAGGTATAGGTAAATATATCTTAGAGCTATGATTGAGATACGTAAGAATTATCTGCCTGCCTCACTAATTAATTGTTAGTTTTATTTTTGTGTAATTACCCCCCCTTTGTTTTTTGATGAAGAAATTATGTTTTAAAGGACAAAACTCTTTATCAAAATTATTGTCAGTACTTATTGCCAATTTCAATAAAATGAACGTTGTTTCCGAAACGATCGTACAATCGAGGTGATTTTGTTTGTTTTTCCCTTTGAAACTGATTTTTAATTTACAATTGTGAATCGTTTTACTCATCTATCTATATATATATATATAAGTGTAACGTATGGGTTGTTCGGCTTCAATAAAAAGAAAACTACATGTCGGTGTTCCGTCAAATTTTGCAATAGTAATCGTATCTACTATAACTGTGTGTTTAATATTAAAAATAAATAAAATATTACCATATTAAAAAAAATATTCGACATAGTATTTTTCTAATCGACTATTTTGAAATGACTTACACAAATACGATTCAGACTACGCGGGCGTATAAAAAAATGTTTTAGTAATCGTAAAAATAGTAAAAAAGAAATTGTTAAATTCAAGAAATAAATCATAACTAAAAATGATATACGTTGTACTTATGCATTTAATGAACGGGGCGTAACTATGATTTCTCCGGAGCATGACGTCCACAGCTCGGGTTTAGCTGCTGAATGACGTAACACGGTAACCAGCCAATCACAATGCCGCGCGCTGAGTTTAAACGGTATCCGCGGGCGCGCCTGCCAAGCATTAAAAAAGAATATCGATAACAATTGAAAGAGAGAAGACAGAAAGAAAGAAAGAAAAAATTTGATCGGTGGACACCTGTTCCTTCTTGCATAATGAAATAATAAAAAAAACCCTACTCGCCGGGATTCGGCAGTATATATATATATATATATATATATATATATATATGTGTGTGTGTGTGTGTATGTGTGTGTGTGTGTGTGTGTGTTATATTAGCTATGGGATGCATGTATGAGCGTGACACTTGTGATGTAAAGAAAATAGTTATTTTGACATAACAGAAAAAATTCTATGAAAGTATATTAAAATGAAAAAAAAATATAGATAGATTTCTATGAGTCGTTCTGTTTATTACAATTGATTATTTTTGAAAACAAAAATTACAGTTACTCTAATTATTACTGGTCGACCATACTTATATGTAAATGTGCACTGAACAGATACTATAATACTTATCATAGTTTAATTCAAATATTGATATATCTGAGTTTTTTTTTACACCGTCCACTTCTGTATTACGTTGAAGTTATTTTAAACCCCACTCTTTACGTGTTAAATAATAATTTCGAAAGAATAACGTTAATATTTCAGCATCCCAGTTTTAGTTTTGTATTTTGTTTATTTATATGCCCATTTTTCCATGTTAAATAATAGTTTCGAAATAATAACATTCATATTTCATGCATGCGCAACCGGATGTCGTAAACCGGAATGTTGGTTACATACATCGTTTCAAGATAATTTGAGTTATATATATATATATATATATATATATATATATATATATATATATATATATATATATATATATATATATATATGTATATATATATATATATATATATATATATATATATATATATATAAAAGCTAAACGTATGTGTGGGTGTGAATGTGTGTGTCTGGTCACGAATAGGCTCCTATATATATGTATTTAAAAAAACTGATTATATATAATGATAAAAGATGTATAGACGATACACGAATGGGTATGTTTAATCGCGCAGAACGGTGGTTCTTAAAAATTGTGGGGTCTGCTTTCGCGCCTGCTCCCAAATCATGGAAATAAAAAATGAAAAAAAAAACGTTTACAAGGGATTTTTTATATAGATGTACATAAGGATACTTTAATAAGTATGTTTCAACTTAAATAGGGATGATATAATGCAATTGTGGGGTCTACGTTCGCACATGTACTCCATGGAAATATGGCACTTTAATAAATACTTGTTGTATCTGTTTGCGTTAGTATACTATGCTAATTATGTTTCAGTTTGAAGAAATATAGTATAATAAAATTATGGAGTTTTTGTTCGCGCCTGACCTCCATAGAATGTACATATGTCAACGTTTCACAAGGTTTTTTAAAATGGGTGAGGGTCCACAATAACACCTTAACTTTAATCTTAATTCACGTTAGCGTTTATTTATTTTTTTTTAGTTGAATCACATTGTGTCGAATAAATTCACCATATTAATTCCCGTTCTTATTAAAGTGAAAGCAAAAAAAAGTCGTAACTTTAGACAATACTCGACACAAATTTTGCATAACTGTTTTTTTCCTGGTTCATTTGCACGTGTGAAATAAAAGCCAATCCAATCTTTACAATGGCAGATGTCTTGCAGTAAAAAAAATAACGAACATTCCCATAGAAAAATCAATCTAAACATGAACTTTCACAGGTGAAGATATCTTCATTCCACGCATTCCTATTATTCCAACGGATATAGCATTACGCTTCAGGAAATTGCACTTTCCAATTTTGTTGTCGTTTGAATAACCATCAAAAAATCTCAGAGAAAAATATTTACAATTGTGTGGCGCACAGCTAAAGGTTGATACTTTTTTCACGTGGGCAATTAATGTTACGTGTTCAGGAGTCACCACACCAGAAAAATGTCTATATCAGCTAAGAAAATTGAACAACAATAACTGTGTACCCATAAGAAATTGGAAATTATACCTATAAGAATAATGCATTTTCTCATTTTGTAACTTTTTCCATTCCCCCAATTTGAACCACAGCAACGCGTGGCAGGGTATAGCTATATTAAATGCTGAAGCAGGGCAATAACTTAACAACTAAGACGATTAATCTATGCATGAGAATGTAAGGATTCGTTAACTCAGTATAGGAGCCTGACTCTGCCACACCTCGTGCAATATTGCATTAATTATGGAACAAAACCTTTATAAACTTTATAAAATGTTTTTATTTAGTTTCATTAGGATAGCGAGGGATAGTTTTATCTGACAGCATCTGCGCAATACATCAATTTTCGACAAAAAACATCCAAATTACCTTTAAACATTGAGTAAGATAAACTTTTACAACAATATAATTATTTTTGTTATGCGGCAAATTATTTCTCATAATAAATAATGATAATGAATAGACGATTGATTCTATAATAATACATTCGTAATCAGCATGAATTAAAATATCGTATTTACTCGTACTTAACGACTGGGCAACGCCGGGTTGCCAGCTTGTTTGTGTCTAACACTGAAGAGAGATTTCCATGATAAACGTGTTTTTTTCTCCTGGAACCTAAAACTAGCAAGACACAATAGTGCGTGGTTTAAATCATGGTGGCTTCATGTCTATTGCAAACAAGAAATTGCTAAATACCCCCCTTTAATAAACGAATTCTGAAAAATGCGTACCACAATCTATAAAAACTGTGTTGTCTCATATGTTATAATGAACTCCTATTTTCTGTGGCGTCGGACGCTTGATAAGTGTAAAAAAGCTTATGAATATATTTGTTGAATATAATCTAGTTCCCATGCAATATATAATGACATCCTTGTGATTCCTGATGTGGATAGAAGTACGAGATTAAAATGTAAATAACCCCATACTTGGGATAATTTTGTGTTTGTATCGTTACGGGTTTTCATATGTTTTTTAGAGTCAACTATTATGAACCATCTATGTATGGGACAATGGTTGTCATTCGTACTTGTTTTAACTTAACTTGTATTTTCATATTTCATTTCGAACAAAATTACTTCATACCGTTTTTGTAATACAGTCTATCAATCTTACGTGCATATCTTGTTTTCCATGAAATAAAGTTACCTGATTTTTTTCTTTTAATCTAATTTATTTTAAGCTGGTTTTCTCAGCCAAATATTTTCGATATTTGGACTGGAAAGCCAATTAATTTTTAATTAGTTACTGCTCAAGTAATAACTACAATCTTAAATCCAGTTTTATTCCACTATTATATATGTTAAATAAAAATGTTCTGTGTGTTCTTAAATGTGTTTGTTTCACATATTTTTTAGACAAACATCGAATGTCTACAACATTGCCTTCTTGGTGTGTTGTTGTGTTACCATGCATTTACTGGCAAAATATTTAGGTCATATTCAGGAACCAATGTTAAATCTTTTCGAATGCCTTTTTTGGAAATATATTGACTCATCTTTTAAAATACGAAAATTCATGTTCAAGTATCCGACGTTTTTCGTTTCAGAGAACTTGTCAGTAGCCAGATAACCTATCTAGCATAAGCGAATATAAAGAGTCATTTATTGAAATTTCTCTCATACTTCTAACCTTCCGAATAAACGACATTATCTCTATTTGCTGATTTACTCTTAATTACATAGGTGAAACAAATAAGCCTGGCAGTTTTGTTCGACATGGCAATATTTGAAATCATTAATCTAGCGTAAAAGATGACTAGGATGAGATATCATTTAAAGTTTTGTTTATTTTGTAGTTGATCGAAGTAGGCTGTTGTGTTCAAATACACCAATGAGAGACAGCGAAGTTTCAGTAATAAAAACTGAATGAGATACGTAAACTCAGCTACATCTTTCAGTGTTGATCCAACCAAAGCCCCGATCTCTCATTTCACATTGAAAGTCAAAAACTGTGTCTTATCCGCACTTATGTGGCGACCCATGTCATTTGCAGACTGGTCTAGCTTACGCAACAGTGTTTGCGCATCAGAAGGGTTGTTCGCGAGCAAAACAATACCATCTGTATCAGTTATGTGTGCTGATTGATCACGTCTGTTTCTGGATTCATTTAGGGTGAAGCGTAGCATGTTGTGTATATCAACAGAGCAAAGCCAAGACAGACAATGAAAAGAAAAGGAGCAAGAGTATCTCTTTGTAGAACCCCAGTGCGGATGTCGAAAAATTCAGTGTCCGCATCTGGGGACCTGACCATTGCTCGAGTGTGCTCATATAGCATCATGATAGCATTCATTACTTCATTTGGAATGTCATATCTAATACCATCAGAGAAAGACGCCTACGATTTGCCGGTCATTGTTTGAGGAGCAAGAATGAATTGGTGAGTGATGTATTTCTATGGACTCCACGACACGGACGCGACAGTAGAGGACGACCTAGATCCACGTACATCCAACAAATAGCACACGACGCCAATTGTGAACCTGAAGATCTGAGGCAACTGATGGAAGACAGGAAACTCTAGAGATGAAGAGTCACATTGGTCCGGGCAAGGAGCCCGTGGTGATGATGAGGATGATTTTTCATAACTCTACCGTAAAAAAGATTCTTCATTTTGCTTTTTTTAATAATTTGTCTATCATCTTTTAAGAGGGTACTTGATGATTTTTACTTATCAACTATTTATTTTTCAAACGGTGTTAATATTTGGTGATTAACTAATAAGCTGCTTGATTGAATATTATCTATTACGATAGCGACTAAGATAGTGAAGCTGGAAATATAAGCATTCACGAACTTTCCAAAAAATATAAACAACAGGAGAAAAAAAGATATTGTAATGAATAATCTCATTTTCCATAAAATTACTAATTTATATTTTTATTACTTTTTTTATTAATTAATATTTATTATAATATAACTCATTAGTCACCAAATATTTAGTTACTAATATTATTTATCAATCATTATTTGCTTGTGTTCCATTTAATGGTTTCATGATTCTATTATTTATTACTGTGCGGCATTAAAAGTAACGTAAAATTCTTTAAAATAAAATATGAAAGAAAGAAAAAGAAAGTAACTGAGATGTGTGAATGGAAATATTATATTTTTTTTAGTCGCGTGCGAGCGACTCTATAAGTCATTACGTCAGTCCGTCGGTCGGTCACTCGGTCGGTCGGTCGGTCGGTCGGTCGGTCGGTCGGTCGGTCGGTCGGTCGGTCTGTCGGTCGGTTGGTCTTTCGGTCTTTCGGTTTGTCCGTAACACTTTTGTGCTTGGCCTTTTTGGTGACGATCAAAGGTCTGTTGTTAATACATGCTGTTCTTAGCTTTTTAAAGTTTTTCTTAGCCTTTTACCCAGCATAAAAGTGGAGTATCTGTTCCGCCAGATATTGCAAACAAATACCATATGTGGGGCAACCTCACATATAAGACCTTGGCCAATGTGGGGAAACCCTTCATACCAATTGGCATTATCCAGCTCCCATACTCCCCGGGAAGTTTGCCCCATATCCCCTTCACTTCTCACATAAAAATCGGCTTTGCGCCTAATTTGCTCGGTGGGGGAGCAAATAAATACCGCTTTTCTTGGTCTTTTGGCAAAGATCAAAGGGTAGTATCTGGCTTACTACATCCTGTACTTATGTTTGTAACTTTGTGATACAAAGTGGGGGATCACTTTTCTCTATTAATTTAATGTAAAATGATCACCCACTTTACAACCAGCCAGTCTCAAAGCCATTCAAGTTATTCTCCAGATCATTCAATTGTTTTTGGAAGGATTCCAGCTATATTTTAAGCATTCAAGTCATTCTTAAGGTCATTCAATTCATCCTTAAGTTCATTAAAGTCATTCTAAGCCATTTTTTTATTATTAATTTAAGTCATTTCAGCCCATTTTTCGGTCATTTTAGTGTCTTTAAGAATGTCATGTAAATCCTACATTCACGCATTCATTCATTACACTAGAGCACGCGGCTAATTGCTATCGTTCTTGTTTTTCTAAGGAGTCTATTTTTCAAGTTAGTTACTTAGTTGCTTTGTTTTACAGCATATCAACCTTCCCATGTTATTTAATGCCGAACCCAGTGATTTTGAAAAAAAAAAGTTTTAATAGAATATATTTGTTTTGTTTTTTTTGTTTTTGTTTTTTTTTTCAAATCGATTTCTATTTAACCCGTAGATTGAACCCTAACAGGTACTACCACTCAGGATCAGAATATACCTGGGAGCAATGGCAATTAAGTGGTGGCTCCACATTCCCCAAAACGCGGAAGCTGGTGGCTCACCACCGGATATAGTTTAAGGTCATATCCGCGACATTTTTTTTTAAGTAAGAAAAATAAAATCCTCGAGCTGAGATCGTAACTAATTTCTAAAAACTGAGGAATGGCCGATAACCGTACAGACTTCTGCCCACATCTTTAAAGTGTTTTCAAACTTATTATGTTAAACATAATTAAGCTGTTATCTGGACGATACGCGCATGCACATTCGTGAAATATTTTACAAATTGTTGATAAAAATTCGATGACCAACACGAGTAACTATTAATTAATTTTTTCCTCCTTTGCAATACTTTATTCCCGATGTCAACACAATAAAATAGTTTCCATATATCTTACTACCTATATTCCAAATCTCAAGATTTTAAATATAAAATACATTGATGATTGTATAGGTTGAGAAATGCCCCACACAATTTCACACTTTAATATATATAGGATAATATTTTGCAGAAGTAATTCACATTTTCTGAGGCTAACGCAACAGTGCTGAATACAGATCTTGGACAATGTATACTTTTTATTGTTTGCGTATAAAATCATTCATTTTTACTATCAAAATAGAGTCCGTAGCTTAGTCGGGGATGCCCTTTTCCCCTTCCTTGAAAACTATTTCCCACAGAAGAGATGTTGCGAGTTTGTCTCTTCGTTATCCTAATTTTTATGGCAAGTGCTCAGCTGAGCTTCAATCTATGGCCCCTCCTCTTCAAACTTTCACCAAAAACACTCGTCTAACCAAAACCACTATCAATAATTTCCCATACGTTTTATATGTGCTTAAAAACTAAATGTAGAATTCATGAACAAGGCTTCTATTTTAGAACTACACGCCTGTCTTCCGATTGCCTGTTTTCCCGCTGACTACAATATGATTGTCTTCAAGTCCAACGCAAACAAATTATTGAGGAATTATCCTCCTCAGTAATCCAATTTACAAAATTCCCACTACTTATGCTTACTACGCTCTAATCACATTGACTAATGTATGCCCATTAACCCTTATCCTCGAGTTACCCCCGTGCCTTGATAAATAGTGTTCATGTGTAAAAGAGGACGATAAACACATTTAGCAATTAAATTAAGTACTAGAAATTAAAACATAATACAATTTAGCAGTTCAAATTATTACACCTGTATACATAAAAAAATTAAAAAAAAATCTACTTACCTTTTCATGTAGGGTTGGTTGTCTTAGTTATCTTAACTATAAACGTTCGCCTGTCTTATAGCATTAATGTATTCTAGATTCTTTTCTATTTTACACTATCGTTTCTTTAGTTTACTGATATAAATACATTATTTTAATCATTTACACGGAAAAACTATAAAAACTGAACCTGCGTGCTCGCCAGTAATGATCTTGTTTCTTTGTTTGGTGTCGTAGTTAAATTATTCATAAAACAGTTTTTATATTGACTGCGAGGTTCTGTATTTTCCTTCGTTTTGTGCTAATAAAACTACTTAATCAGAATCATAGCGGTCAGTTTCTCTTTCAGGACCCATTCCTTTACTCCGTTTGCCTTTTTTGAGTAACCAAATATACACTACATGATACCTAATTTCGTCGAAACTTTAGAAAGATAGAAGTGATGTAAAAACTAACTTGGCAAACGGATGACCTCTCACCGGACTAGAGTAATACAACAAATTAAAAAGTGTATATAGTATTAGCAGAGATACAGTTAGGTCTGTGTTACAGTCTAGTTGACATCGGAAAATATACTTGGCTATCTAGAGAGTGAGATTTTCCTATCATTGTTTATACATTAAAATAAACAGACGATATTTTCGTGGTCATCGAAGTGGCCCTATAATATTTCGTTGAAATCTACCGCTACGTGCACGGGCTTTGAAATTAAATTCATCTAATATATGTTATATAGTGTGTTCTAACTCTAAATAGTCCCTATCAGTCCCAAACTTTTTATTGAAGTGATACCAACATACTTTGTTTACTGACCTTTTTTGTTACAAATAACCATACAAAATTTCAGCAACATCATTCAGTACCGCATGAGAAAACTGAAACTGATGTAGATACACACACACACAGAAATAATATATATATATATATATATATATATATATATATATATATATATATATATATATGTGTGTGTGTGTGTGTGCGTGTGTGTGTGTTTGTGTGTGTGCTGGGCAATCACACGTCCGCACACAGACATATATATATATATATGTGTGTGTGGGTGTGTGTGTGTGTGAGTGTGTGTGTGTGTGTGTGCTTGACCAGCGCAGTGTATCTTGTAAACTGCGGCGCTATACATGCTCCAGTAAATAACAGAATTACTCTGTTGTAATTTACCGAACTGTTTATTCATTCTCTTAGTTATGTTAATGTAATATGTTATTTCTGTTTAACAAAGACAAAAAATAATCATCGTACAGAGCTAAATAAATAAAAATGGTTTATTTGGTAGCATAATGATTAGTAAACTCCAGTTCATAGGAAAACCACCACTAAATAATAAGTAAAAAATACATGATTAAATTTTGTTAAAAATCTTAATGATGTTTTATTCGACAAGTTACCGTTGATTGTGTTTTACTATTTTTAAAGAGTGATTTTGCTAACATGGCTCTATTCTTTTCTTTATTTTTCATAAATGTGAATTCTAAATGTAGCAACGCGTGCGGTCACGTGTGGGGAATTCAGCAGCAGCAAACGGATTGCAGGCTAACAAAAATATTTTTCGTAAGAGCTGTTAAAAAGTATGAAAATAAGCAAGTGCACACAAGCTTGCGTCACAAAAAAAATGAGAAAAATACAAAATTATGTAGTTCAGTTGAGAAAAATATGGCGGCCTGGGGAAGATGGATGTCCGAAGTCGATGGCATGAAAGGGTTAGTTTGAGTCGCAATATGTTGCGAGAAGATATACCTTTACAATCCATGTTATATGGAAAAGTGTTGTGAAATACTTACTTTCGTGCTATTTTATTGTTTTCAATTTCCTGTACTGGTGCCGTTTTACTTGCACAATTAAAAATGCAATTATTTGCATAATTGTAAATGTAATGCCTTTCAAACTTGATCGTGTTCATTTTTATATTATTTTTGCAATATTTACTGCATTCATTTATTATTTGGTGTACTGATTCGCCCCTTTGTCTGCATATCCTGCATTAACAGTTTTCTTGTGTTCTGTTGATGCTTGCTTTGATGTGGTTCGTTAAAATTGTGTTATTTTGTGCAGCTGTTATTTGGGATGCAGTTTTCGTTTTAGGCCTCGTTTGTTGTAGCTTTTTCTAAGTGTGTTCGTTCGTCTCGTAATTCTTCTCAATCGTGCATGTAGCAATACTACTCCCCATTTTCTTTCTTGGTCCTATTCCCCATTTCTTAGTTTACTATCTTATTTGTTTCTTCCGTGTCTCTTACTGCAGTAATTATTCTTTGTATTTTCATAATTCTTTTTTGTGTTATTTACACAAGTCTTCTATACGTACAACCCCGCTTTCTCCGT
The DNA here is from genome assembly GCF_053919585.1 of Euprymna scolopes. Lineage (NCBI taxonomy): Eukaryota > Metazoa > Mollusca > Cephalopoda > Sepiida > Sepiolidae > Euprymna > Euprymna scolopes. The sequence goes on along the minus strand of NC_136512.1, from coordinate 79,295,186 downwards.
CTTTACTTTCCACATATATTTTTTGATGTAGTGTATTGTGCATCCTCAATCTTCCTGATCTTCTAGTCGCAATTCGTAAGTCCTTTTTTGGTCCAACTCATAAAACGCCAAGAGTATCTTCTTAGTTACACTGCCCATGAGTAAATTCTTTAAGATTGGTTTCTATTATATAGTTCAGTTTCAAGGTTTCTTGTTATTCTAAGGTATTCCTTTCCTCTTTTCCTTTTTCATTTCCGTTGTTTGATGGCGTCGGCTTTCATCACTCCCAAGTATTTGTAGCTATCATCTAGTGCCTCTATGCCTGTTTGATTTGCCAGTATTATATCTTCTATTGCGTCTCGCTTTCCAGTTTTAATCGTCAGCTGTGCGCGCTTATACATACCGAATTTCATTCGGATAACCTGGCTACAGAATCTGGCCCTGTTTATTAGCGTTTCTAGCTATAGCGTTGTTTTTGCAAATAGTTTCAGTTATTTCATATATATTAGGTCGCTCACTTCTGTGTTAGTAAACTTGTTCCATACATTGCCTTTTTAGTATGTGGGTATGTATGTGTTATCATCATCATCATTTTCATCATCATCATCATCATCATCATCATCATCATCATCATCATCATCATCATCATCATCATTATTATTATTATTATTAGTAGTAGTAGTAGTATTGTTGTTGTTATTACCATTATTATAAAAATTATTATTATTAATAATATTGTTATTGTTATTATTATTATTGTTATTGCTATTGGAATTGTTATTGTTATTATTATTAATATTATTATATTATTATAATATTATTATTGTCATTATTGTTGGTATTATAATTATTATCATTAATAGTATTATTATTGTTATAATTAATATTATAATTATTATTATTATTATTGTTATTTTCATTACTATATTAATAGTATTATTGTTGTTATTATTATTGCTATTCTTCTTCTTCTTCTTATTATTATTTTATTATTATTCCAATTATTATTACTATAATCATTATTATTGTTATCATTATTATTATATTACTACTATTATTATTGTTATTATTATTATTATTATTATTGCTATTGTTATTGGGATTGTTATTGTTATTATTATTAATATTATGATTGTTATTATTATTGTTGTTATTGTTATTATTATAATTATTATCTTAATATTATTATTATTGTTATAATTAATATTATAATTATTATTATTTTATTATTATTCCAATTATTATTCCTATTATTATTATTACTATTATTATTGTCATTATTATTGGTATTGTTATTGGGATTGTTATTGTTATTATAATTAATATGATTATTGTTATTATTGTTGTTCATTTTATTGTTATTATTATAATTAATATCACTAATAGTATATGTTTTTATTGTTATTGTTATTATTATAATTAATACCATTAAAATTTTAATTATTATTATTGTTATAATTAATATTATAATTATTATTATTGTTATTATAATTACTATATTAATGTTATTATTGTTGTTATAATTATTGTTATTCTTCTTATCATTATTATTTTATTATTATTCCAATTATTATTCATATTATCATTATTATTCTTACTTTTTTATTATTACTATTATTATTATAATTATTTTTATTACTATTATTATTATAATTATTATTATTACTATTTAATACTATTATTATTATTATAACTATTAATATTACTCGTATTTTTACTATTATGATTATAACTATTATTATTACTATTACTACTATTATTTTAACACTTATTATTATTACTATTATTATTACCATTATTATAATTATAATTATTACTATTATTATTATAACTATTTGTATTACCATTAGTATTACTAATATTACTGTTACTATTATTGCTGCCAGTATTACTATTCCTATTATAATAATTATATCTATTATTACTATTATTACTATTACTATTATTATTGTTAGTGTTATTAATATTATTATT
>NC_136512.1:79260733-79288233 GCF_053919585.1 Euprymna scolopes | reverse complement strand
TATTGTGTCGAATAAATGAACCTCATAAATTCACGTTCTTATTAAAGTGAAAGCAAAAAATAAGTCGAAACTTTAGACAATTCTCGACAAAAATTTAGCATAACTCTTTTTTTTCCTTCTCCACTTGCAGGTGGCACGCTTTAGACCATAGAAAATAGATAAATAATAAAAATAAGAACGTTACTTCTTATCGTGCGAAACGAAGGAAAAAATCCTGCTCACGTGATTACGCGTTTTTTAAAAACATTTACATAACCTTTTTATTTTTATTTATATATATTTTTAAGCTTTTTTTCAGTGTAATAGAAGGAATTAGGTTGATTACACTCCTTTCTGCGTGTTGTTTTACATTACAATAGTACAACCCTGAATCGGACGGCACGATACTACACAGTTATATACTGTAAAACTGACAAAGCTGTTCTGCTTGAAAAGGTCGGCATGTTCTTATTCATACTTATATCGATTCTTTGATTTAAAAAACTAAAGTTGGTTGATTGGTTGTTTTTGCTTTACGGCATATCAACCCTTTTTGGGTTATTTAATGGCGAATGCAAAGATTTGGAAGATTTTTTTTTTTAATAGAATATATTTGTTGTTTTCACGTCCGTTTCTATTTAACCCATATTTGGGGCCCTAACAGGTACTACCACTCCAGGTCAACGTGGACCTGGCAGCAATGGTAATTAAAGGGTGGCTCCACACTCCCCAAAGCCCACAAGCTGGGGTCTCACCTCTGGATATAGTTTAAGATCATATCCAGGACCCCTTTGAAGGACTTTAACCCTCTGCAGGGGGTCAGTCGGCGTATTCTCATGCCCCATCGACAAGGTAAAAAAACTAAAGTAATTACGTGTTTACTTTTTTAATATCCAATTTTGCTTATTTGGATTATTTTACTAAAGTAAGTAAAACTTCATTATTTTTCAAAACTGTTTTGTTTCTTTGTTTTTCAATATTTCGTCGATATTATTTAGTAAGGGTGTTTAGCAGAAAAAACAACAAACGACTACCCGAAAAAATAAGTATAGAAGACATAAATGTTACCATAGTCAATAAAAGTTCAGTTCACGTTTTTTTTAATAGTGTTTAATGCACTTTACTTGAAATAATTTCAGCGAACCGAAATTAAAACTAAATTTGAGGTGATTACTACTTAAATTACTTTTTTATAAAAACTACACACGCTATAATCGAATATCCCTCAAGCACAAATTAACGAAAAACATTAAAATATGATTATTAATATTCTTACGTTGACGTAACTCTCTTAAATTGTTAACACAGAACGATCTGGTGTCCCTCCTTCAAATTGAAAACGGAGCTGTCCATTTCAATGTCGCTGCGATTTAGATTGTTTTAGACCGGTTCGTGAATTGAAAAAAAAAATGTACAAACTACTTAAAAATACAAACCAATGAACTTTTCCACCATAAAAGTAACTTTTATTGACTACGGTAACATTTATATTTTGTATATTTATATCATTATATATATAACATTTTCTCTTCGTAAGGAAACATCATTTTGTTGGCCACTCTTGTCTACGAAAGGAAACAAAGTTGATATAAAAAAATATATTTTCGCGAAAATTATCTTTACTTTCATCATATTTTGCTTAGGGTAAAATTTTTAAGTATCAAAAACTATGTCTTTACAGCTCCTTCCTTTTCATAACCTATCACACGTTCATCAAATAAAGTCGATTTTCTGTAGGCTGTTTTTGAACCCAGGCAAAGATGGGTACTGCTGCCAGTACACACACATACACACACACATACACACACACATACACACACATATATATATGTGTGTGTGTGTTTTTTGTGTGTATGAATGCATGTATGTATACATTGTTGTATATACTTATGTATATCTATGTGTGTATGTATGTATAAACATATAGAAATGCATGCATATATACATACACACTACATATATAAATGTACACACACGCACACATATATATATGTATATAAATATATACATATATATATATACATATATATATATATGGATGAACATAAATGTTGGTTCTAATTTTGGCATTAACTTGTTAAATCTCAAAACAGAGCATTAATATAAATGCAGATTATTCACCTACCATCTCATTATGTGAACTAAAATATATGTTTATTATAGATTACATGTTTATTATATATCAATACACACATACACACACAAATATATATATAAATAAATAAATAAATATATATATATATATATATATAAATAATATGTGTATCTCCGTCTTATATTTTTATGTAGCTAAATTGTGTGTGTATGTATAATTCGTTGTCTATAGTTTTGTGTGTTTTTCTCAAACGGAATGCCCAGGGTCTAAATAGCCTCTAACACAAAAATTCCGTGTTGGGCATGTGAGTCAAGATTGTCACTGGTAACATAGAAATAAATATCGCGAAAAAATAAAAAAATAAAACACATTTCTTTTTATTCCTTTTTATCCAAAGTTGATTTACAGGAATGGTGTTTCCGAGATTGGCACCAACGCCCTTGGCGGAAATTTCGGCGCCAAAACGATTTCGAATTGCACTCTCCTGATTGGCCAATGCTACTCTTACTGTATTGTGTTTTTTATTACCTGTATTTATATTTATTGCGCTTATCTTTTTCATTTACCTTGTGGATTTTTATATGACTTTATTTATTTCTCTTTGTGTTATTTCCCATCGAGAAAATTGGAATAGCAGATGCAGGAAGTATTAGTCGGGATGAGCTAGATTCTTTTGGAATAGTGTTTGAAGAGAGAAAGAACACCCAACTATGCCTTGAGGAAATTACATATGTCCATTGCATTTGCCATTGCATTTTGCATGAGGATATATTACGAGGATTATTTCGTAATAAAAAAGTCCTACACAAAAAAACACAGGGATATATATATATATATATATATATATATATATATATATATATATATATATATATATATATATATATATATCTTTTATATCTTTTAAGAATGTTAAGAACGGCTTTAAAAATAAACACCCTCAACCTCTCCATGTTAACAACGGATTTCGGAATAAACACCATTGGGGGGGATATTTAAAAAAAAGTCGATAAAAGTCGTCATTTAAAAAGAAATTTAACATCAAATGTTTGTAAAAGTGAGAAATTATTAATAAATGTTTAGTAAAATTTTTCGGTGCTAATGCAGAGAGTGATCCGCGCTATTTTTTTAATCGTATTTCCACGTTTAATTGAAGTTTTATGATATGTTTTTTTTTATTCAATTGCAAGGTTAAAGTACAGAATAGGTACAAACATCCTCCCCTCCCCGTGTTAACAATAGATTTTTAAATAATAACGTCATTATTTCAGTATGGATCACTCTCTGCATGAGCACCCATTTTTCTTTTAATATTCATAAAAAGTAAAACATTTTTTCAAAATAAATAAATAAATAAATGTTTGTAAATGTGACAAATAATCGTTTAGTTACAGCAACATCAGTAAATAAAAGATCTTACGTGTGGGGTGGGGTGGGGTGGGGGCGAAGGGAGCGACTATTACTTTTTTTCTGCTGGTCGCCATGGAACTCAACGCCCAAGAAGTACCAAAATGTAATTTTTTTTTGTCAAATAGATTAATTTCAAGCAATTTTTGCAATAAATAATAGATTGTAACTTCGTTAATTTTACGACTCGCCCCATCATATTATAAACTTCCCCATGTTCAAACGGCTTTCGGAATCAACACCCCCAACCTCACCATATTAAGAACGGCTCGAGGTTTATGGAAGGGCGTGTTTTTTAACATGGGGATGTTAGGGTGTTTATAAACGTTGAGGCATGTCGTAAAAATGAAACAGTTTAGAAAAAGTTAAAACAAACTATTTTATGTAAACAATGCCGTGAAAAGAAACTAAACAATTAAAATGTAATGTTTCATGAGTGAAAAGCCTTAACATAAATAAAGGAATTTTAAATTAAAAAATTTGTAAGTACATAAATGAATTTTAATTTTTAAAATATAGGATTATTATTAATTTTTTTTGTGCTAATGCAGAGAGTGATCCGCGCTAGTTTTTTTTTTACATCGTATTTCCACGTTTAATTAAAGTTTTATTATATGTTTTATTCAATTGTAAGGTTAAAGTACAGAATAGGTACACCCTCCCTTCCCCATGTTAAGAATGGCTTTTTAAATAATAACGTTATTATTTTAGCCCGGAGCACTCTCTGCATGAGTAAGTTTGTTTGTTTTTTTTTTCTTGTAATTCGAGAGTAGTTGAAACGGAAGTTACCAGAAATAAAACGGGGCATGTCTCGCAGAAACGACGTCGAAAAATATTTATATTTTAATTAATATTTTTTTTTATAATTCGCAATGTAAAATTATTTTAATAACATGCAAACATTCATTGACGTTACAGATAGACATTCTGAAAATTTCAATTAAATTGGTAATGTAGAAATATGGTTGTATAAACTTTGAACGAATCAAGAATTACATTTATATATATATATATATATATATATATATATATATATACATACATACATATGCATATATATGGGTTTGTATCGGTGTGTGTGTATATATGGGGCTGTGTGTGTGTGTGTATAAGCATAAGCGGTTATATAAGTTTATGTAGCTTCTGCAAAAATTGTGTCAACGACTCTTAATGTTTTCTTTTGATATTTATCCTGTGTAAAAAAGGGCACTGCTATTCCAAGAAAAAAATGTAATCGATACTATTGATATGTTTTATCAAATATAAGATTTCAGCGATAATGATGTGCATAAAAACTATGTATGTTTAAACAAATTCGAGTAAATATCAGAACAGTAGTCATTATCTTTCACTTCAGTTCCAATTAAAGCACGTAAAAAAATAATTGTTAAATATATATATATATATATAAATATATATGCATATATATTTGTGTATATATATATATATATATATATATATATATATATATATATATATATATATATATATATATATATATATATCAAGGCTATTTTTATAACCGGAACTTTATCTCTGTTAGCGTGTGTTCGTTTATTATGGAATCTAAAACAGCGGGGCCGATTTTTTATGAATGTTTACATAAAAGTACATTATTTTCCTGCCAGTGTTCTTCGCCTGGCTTTTTATCGGAATGCCTTAGATAAGAATCAAGTACTGAGAATCGATATAATCCCATGAAGGAAGGAGCTGGGTATTTTTACACCTAACACAGTACAAGATTAAAAGTCCATTTAAGAAGCTGTATTAGTACAAAAGGCGAAAAGCTCACAATATAGAACTAAGGGTAAGTTCCTTTGATATGAAATAGACTTGTATATATATTTTATTTTGAGAACATTTGCACCATGATATTTCACGTTTTATATAAAACTAATATTGAGCTGTTACTACTGCAGAAGCGGTAAGGTCAGTCATAAAAAATCTAAAATGTTATTTGATATAACATGGGCGCGTTCGAACATTCATTTTTTTTACTCTTTTGAGTACGACTGAAGCATGATTTTTTGTTTACATAGGGGTCACCACTTATCAAGGCCCAGAAGCCACTCAGGATAAGGGTGATTGTGTGTACAGTAATCAATGGAATAGTTTCGTAGTAATAGTTTGTAATGGATATTTGATAAAGTGTCATTACTTAAGGGGCGGTTCATCAGGATTTTTTTTGTGTTGGACTTGAAGATATCTAGGTTGAAGTTGGAGGGGAAACAGGCAAGGAGCAGAGAGTTCAACAAGCGTGCCGTTCTTAGAAAGAAGCTTTGTTCATGGAATCTACGTTTTCATTTAGAGCTAGTAAATAATTTATAAAATATATATGGCGATTAAGCTACACTGAATATTCTGAGTTTCATCCCTTCTAAGACTCTTCAGGCTTATGCGCGTGTGGGGAAAATTATTGACAGTGGTGTCAGCTAGTCGGGTGTTTCTCGTGAAAGATTGGCGAGAGCGGCCCGGAGAATGGAGCGCAGACAAACAGTTGCCCATGAAATAGCGATAAAACAGAGACAGGCTCGCCACGTCTCTTCTGTGGGAGAGGGGTTGCAGGGAAGAGAAAAAGGCCTCCCTCACCAAACCACGAAATCTACTTTGTACTCTGTCAAGGAGGATAGGCTATTCTTAGCAGCTCCTGCCCAGATGTGGCAGCAGTACTCTATCCTTGGACCTACTTGTTTTTTTTATATAGATAGAGAATTGCATCATTAGGGAGATATCTTCTGGAGAGTTAGAAGGATCCCACCATTTCCCCAGCGACCTTGACCACCGACGCGATAAGTTCCTAAAAAGAGCAGGCTATCAATCGATTTGAAAAGGGGCCGATTTTTCAGATTCAAATGGCAATAAATGCATGTTATTATAAAATATTCGTCGACCACCATTTACACCTTTAACACATCGTGCCTTTCTGTTAATATATATATATATATATATATATATATATATATATATATATATACTATTGTAATGGTCATTAGAATGAAGTTGCTGTTGTTTCTAAATATTTTAATTTTATATTTGAAAATATGATATTTAAATCTATCATCCTTAATTTTAATGTACATACACTATTAGGTGTGTATGATGACTGTTATTTTTCTATTTTGATTATTTATATATTCTGGTTATATTTTACATTATATATTTCCTTCGGTATAGTATGAGAGGGGCTCCAACTAGAGCAGGTAATTTGTCGATTAGATTTAAAACGGGTCGATTTTAACAGTTTAAATGGCAATAAATCTATGTTAGTATAAAAAAGTTTTGATCCTCGTGCAATACTTGGCACATCCGGCATCGTACTATTACATATATATATATATATATATATATATATATATATATATATATATATATATAACTACTTAATTTACACACATAAAATTAATATACGAAAGTATAGATTTATGTGTAGACTTCAAGTATTTATTTCAAAAGTGCTTAATACGTATGTAGAGCTAGTAAATAATTTATAAAATATATATGGCGATTAAGCTACACTGAATATTCTGAGTTTCATCCATTCTAGGACTCGTCATGCTTATGCGCAAATGATGTGGTTGTTTATCGTTTAAAAAACGATAAACAACCACAGAATTCGCGCACAGGCCTGAAGAGTCCTGGAGTGGATGAAACGCAGAATATTCAGTGTAGCTTAATCGCCATATATATTTTATTAATTACTATATATATATATATATATATATATATATATATATATATATATATATATATATATATAAAGAGATAGAGAGAGAGAGAGGCATCATAATAGTAAGCAAAAAATGTTTAAAATTTTTACATATCAAATATGACATTTTCATGCAGTTAAATGTAAATCTCTCTCTCTCTCTCTCTCTCTCTATATATATATATATATATATATATATATATATATATATGTATATATATATATATATGTATAAATATATATATATATGTTATTGTATATATGTGTGTGTGCGTGTATATATATATATATATATATATATATATATATATATATATATATATATATATATGCTATTATATCCGTATGATGGCTGTTTTTGCTTATTAGCTTATTTACATATTTCCGTTGAATTTCTCCATTTTTATATTGTAGAAAAAAATATGTATGCATTACCGATAATAATTATTTGTTATTCAGTACAATTAGAAAGTCATTTTAACTTAATGTCTACTCTTCTATTCATAACGTATTTTGTTTTACACTCTTTACTTAATAGCTGTTTTAAGCATAAATTATGAATTGCAGTGAACTTTTAGGATGTGAATGGTTTTACTCTATATCTGTTAAAGAAAGAAAGTACATAGCATTTTTTAAAACCATCTTTATTAAAGACAAATTCAATTGCTTAATTTTTTTAAAGTATTTAAATGGATCACAAATAGAGTAAGTGTTGCAAACTAATTTGTTTCGGTTAACGTTCAAATAAATAATTTATACATTTAATATCAATAATTAACATGGATGACAATCAAAAATAAACAGAAGTTTAGTGTTAGCCATTTAACTGGTGGGTCTAAACAAACGTAAATACATAAATTTACATCATTTGTTCATTTTAGTGTATGTGACTGATATTTTAACTCGGGTTTAGAAATGCAAATGTACATAATGAAAACAGACAATAGTAAAATCATCAGACAAACACACATAGAAGATGTTTAGCCACGTAAGCTTTCCTTTCTTTAAATTAAATCCCATGGTTCTTACTGTTATTCGATGGTCTTTTAAATAAACAAATGTAGCACTTTACTAGTTTCGTATTATATATCTATAATGGAACGCCAGATGTAAATTACGAGCGCCAATCCCTTTTGCCAACTATTTATTCTTGCCTACAAGTCTAGCGCACTTAAGTGTTGTGATATAGTGAATGTGTCAGTCTGTAGATAATTACACATAAACACATGCACATATTCACGCAAGTATATATATATATATATATATATATATATATATATATATATATATATATATATATATATATATATATATACTAGCATTTCGGCCCGGTATTGCCCGTGTATTTGGAGGTGAATGTTGAGCAAAAAAAGAAACAATACCCAAAAAGCGGTCAACATTTTTTTAAATTTGGACCAATATTATAACACCTCAGCATCAATTGTGTTCGGCTCATATCAAGTTATTAGGTTAGATCCATGTCCAAGGTAACTATATCTAAAATTTCAAGTGTTTAGACCCAAAATCGTCGGAGGGGTTTGGTAGAGTTCTCAAAGGTCAAATCGTTGAACCTTGACCCCTTAACAGCCAAAATTTTGGTCCAAAACAAATCACATCGATTTTCCTAAATCTCAGTACCCAGTATATCAAATTTTGAATCCGTAGACTAAAAATTGAGAGAGTTATAGCGTAGGGAAATGTGCACAGTCATACACACAGAGACACACAGACACGTTCACTTTTATATATATATATATATATATATATATATATATATATATATATATATATATATATATATATATATATATATATGTGTGTGCGTGTGTGTGTGTGTGTGTGTGTGTGTGAAGGCTGGAACGATACATTTGTCACCCTAGAATAGACGACGATTACACATTTCCTTTTGATTAAACCCATGTTCTCTTTCTGTTGAAGACCATCTACTAATAAGCCAGTTGTCTAAAAATTCAAACAACGATAGAAGCCGTTATATCTGAAAGTTAAACAATGCAAAACAAGCTAGATCAGATTTGAGCAGTGCCCTCAAGCGTTGAAGCGTCCATATTTGCATTTGTAGGGTGCTGGCAATGATCCTGTTTTACTAAGTTGGATTGGTAAGGATCCAAGTTATTAAAATATGACCATTGCCACCACTTTAAAAATGCAAGTCTGAACGATTCAACGTTTGAGGGCACATCAAACGAAGTTTTCCTCCACATGTATTGACTTTGGTGTGGTTTAATGTGACAGCCTCGTCATGCCAACTTACATTTTGGAAGTCAGCTTGAAGTCCACACCTAAGTGAATGGATGTGTTTTTCTTCTTGGTGCAATCGAGTGGTCTCTGTCTAACACTGCGTGTGACAGCAGGACTCGACCCCGAATCGCAAGTACATATACACCCAGGCTTGGTTTAAAAAGAATTGCTTCGACAGTGTACTCTTCTCTCACTAGGCCCCCTCTTCGCTGACCTGAACCCAATGGACTACTTCGTTTAGTCTTACATTGAAAACATCACCAACGATCTAACACTGCACTAAAGTAAGCCATATTGCCACTATCCTTTGAGTATTCGCTGAGCATTTGCAGAGGCTTCCCCAGCGTTTGTGTAAAGGGCATGCTTTAAGTTTTGTATCCGTATCAAGGCGGTGATTGAGGCTGAATACGGCTATACTAGATAGATATCAGCTAGGTACGGGGAAAAGGTATGCTGATGCTAAAACTTTATAAACATTTTGAACCCTCTCTTTACTTAGATTCACATAATTTGGGAATTAACCAATTGTAATGAGATTTTCAGTATTTATCAAATAATGATCGTGCAATATAATGAACTAATTCTATTTATTTTAATCTGAGGGGAAATGTATTATTTTGTGTAAACAAAAAATAATTTTACTAAAATTATGGTTTTCACTAGTAAATAAAAACACAAGAATTTATTTTTTTTTAATCTAAATAAAGCATCCTAATTTGTAAAAACAAAAAAATAATTTTTACAGGAACATTACGAAAAAAAAGCCTTTAAGTCCGTATTAATGAATTCGATATTACTCAAGAAACATAAATTTCTCGAACTACCGATAATACTATTGCATTACGCATTGTTTATTTAATATTTTCACACAAAAAAATTATAATAGCAAAAATATTTCAATTTTTTTTTAATAACAGATTTCGCATAATTTTATATGCAAGATTTTAATAATTACCTTGCACACAAGAACCTGGAACTTTCGGCGTACCATGATTTTTATATAATCTCGGGCAATAATTTAAATGATAATTAATTTAAAAACACGAACATAAAAATAATTAAATTAAAAAAAGAGAAAAATTGATACAAACGTTCAGAATAGGAATGTATAGATGCACGTCTGGGGGGAAAAAGAAATCTAACACCTCAACCCTCTTCATTTTGAAACGGCGTTTTGATTGGTTAGAGTTTTTTGCTTCCGTTAACAAACTTTTATCGGTTGCTTAGCGCCGAACGACATAATTACTTTCTTATTGAGGGGTAATTAAGATGTATTTTGTATAAACAAAGTGTGTTGTTTTTATTTAATTCAAATAAAGTGACATTAATGTATTTTTTCGACTAAAAGTTTTAAAATTAAAATGTAGTGTTGTTTTTTTAGGGCGACAGATTTATCGTTTCTCCAAGTATATATCTTAGTATGTTTAAGTATTGTTGCTTTTATTTGCGTTTTTTTTTCTTCAACATATATGCGGCCCTTCATAAACAGATGACCTTACATTGGTATTTTGCTATTATTCTATATTTGGATTTGTTATATTATAAAAAGTTTGAAGTTCGATATTTGTGTGTCGGGATTTTTCATAAATCGTCAACATCTCGCTTTTAATTATTTTTGTAAATCTTATTATATGTATGTGAATTGTCTTAATTCTCAAAAATCGCCGCTTAAAGTAGACACTTAAATTAAACGTATTTTACGGGCGTATGCTACTAGTTTGTATGTTATTATTTTAATATTAGTTGAAGTTGCTTCTCTATGAGAAGTGGTTCAGGTAAGTTTCTTAAATAATGTCTAAACATGTGGCCTATAGGTTTGATAGGTTAAGGAATATCTGAAACTTTGTTTTATTTTCGTATTAATTCTTTCACTGGCTCAGTTTCTCTTTTTTCACACTTTGCGTTCAAGTGTCACTTGTAAAAATCATCAAAAATTGAACGCTCATATTTTATGTAAAAATAACCGGTTAGTAAATAAGGTATTGTGGTAAAAATTAGTGAGGAAAAAACTGTAATGATAGCGGGGAAATAAGGGGGTGTGCGTTATGAAAGGATGCGGCATTTATAAGAATCTGATGTGTTATCTTTTTTTTTCCAGCCAAGTTACCTAAAATATTTTTGAGTGTACTATAATAAATATGATACTAATAATAATAATATTATTAATAATAATAATAATAATAATAATAATAATAATAATAATAATAATAATAATAATAATAATATTTGAAAAATGTTTATTTGCTTAGTGGGTTTTTATAAAAAGATGTGGTCTTGTTTCTGTCGATTAAATTTTTAAGAGGTCTTTTTTTTTCATTACGGTGGGTCTAACTTAAACCCACAAATAATACATGTTTACAATATATGCTGTTTTCTGCGGGAAAAATGCGTGTTAATTTTCGGTTCTGCAAAAGTACTGTTTCGATACACTAGACGTGGCCATCTAATCAACAACTATACTATTTTGACGATTCGATATCCATGCTTTTCGTTGCCCAATTAAGCGTATTTTTGTCCTAATGTGAACAGGCTTTACTCACCAACCAATTTATTATGAGTTTGAAACCCGCTTACTTGTATGAAGAGTAAAAATATGGACATTACTGATTTAAAGGTGTTGTGCTATGATCACAGTATAGTACCCTTTCTGATACTACACTTAATTTAATTTGTCCATATTCAGTCGAAGGGGAGCGCTCTTTATTAAGGGAATCTTCACTTTTGCCTACTTACGAATTGCCATGTTTAGGAAGGTAGCCCTCTCTAACATTTAAAACGACTACTTGTAGCATTTTGCTTTCTTGAGAAAGCAAATTAATAAAAAATAGACCAGTTTACGTATTTACTTACGTCATTATGATGCATTGTACATCATTCAATCTTCTCTATAAAAATAAAATGAATTCATTTTTCCCGTGGGATTTTGACCTTAATAGGATTAAAAATCAAGATATTTCATGCAAATATAATATGCACAAACGGCAGACCAATATCTGAGGTGTGTTATAGGCTTATTATTTCTCAAATTCCTCGATAATCTTAGATTTCTATACTTTTTTCTGCTGAGAAGTCACGGCCAAAATCGGTTAAGATGAATGGAAGTGGTAAAATATTTTCTCTCTAATAAATTCCTCCTCCCCCTGCCACCACTTAACACCGTTTGGGGATCGTTCACAAGGAACAGTTGAGAAGAGAACACCGGTTTGGCTTCGTAGTTCTTTCATGTGAAGTTATTTAAAATCACTAAACTAAGCTGCAGTGCTCTGTGGCGTAGTGGTTAGCGTGCTGGACAATTTACATTATATTTTCACGTTCGCGCCGACTTACCGTAGTCGTTTTTTTTTTTTTTCCTAAACAACTGGAATGGACTTTTCTTGGTGGCCGAACTGTTAACGTTGCAGATGTTTTTTTTTGTATTTTTTTTTCACACTTTATTTTCCTACTTTTACTCATGACTCCGGGTTTTATCCTTCCTACTTACCTACCATAACATTTTTTAAAACTCCCCCCCGTCCCGGAAACAAACACTCGGGCAACGCCGGGTACCCCCGCTAGTAAGCAATATAATTTTACAATGTTTTAACTATAACATCATTGTGTAAAGGAAATGCTGCTATTTTCAAATGTGTTAGTCTCTAATTATTAGCAATTTGTGATTAGGGCTGATGTCACCTGCAGGCACTTAGACAAAATAACCTTTTTTTTTGTATAATGCATGGATGTTCTATCTAGAAATTTATTGCTCCACCTTCCATCCGTTTTGTTCAACAAACAGTGTGAGTGTGCGGTTATTAAAACCTTTTAGCGTGTACCTGTTTGATTCTATTTTGTATGATAAATATTTTTCTTACCAATGCTTCATTAGCTGTTTATTGGACTCGTTTCCCTTCTGCGTGTGTTTACGTTAACACAGTTTGATAAGAGAAGAACATATATTACAAAATGGCGATGTCTATTATGTAAACATGCCAGGAACATTTACTATTAATTACAAAAATACAGAGTAAAACGATGAAATCTTTGCTCTAATAACACTACAGTTTTATTATTGTTTAAAACATTATTTAAAAAGTAAATCGGTTAACATGATTATCTAATAGACTTCTTATCTATTCAATGAAGCAGCCTCCAGACCCAATAACGGAGCCGGTACTGTGAGTATCCATTTTAAACCAACGCCCGCAGGAGTTCGGCGAATACTCGGCGGATGGCAGCGATCAAGCTCGGATTGGGTTTTTGAAACTCATGTTGACGTTCTCGGCGTATTACAAAACAAAATATTTCAATGGGTTCAGGTTGGGCGAGGACAGAGCTAGTGAGTGAAATGTACGAAGCCGTAGTGAGAAAAGGTTGCAAACCTAGTGCCCGTGAATTGCGGCCCGCGAAGTGTGTAGTCTCTGAAAGCTTTGATTTTTTAACATTATTTTGTTTTGTTTTAATTTGTTTCAAATGTATGTCTTTGTCCGTGAACCACTACAGAAGCAGGAAATGCAGGTTACTCGCGCCAACCCCATCGTTGTGGAACCGACAGATAGCACGCCATTAACCTTTCTTGTGTATTCTGATACTGGAGCATCTACGAATATAATAATGTACCGGTAGACACTATGATCCCTTCGTGTTATATTAGATGGTCTACAGAAAAAATAAAACCGATTTGCCATCAAACTGAAATGGAATCATGTTCTCTTTTCTATGGTGACAATTTTACCGCTTTACCTTGTAAGACCTAACTTCTCTATTTTTGGTTTTCTGTGTTGTTTCCTGTTAAAATTTTAAACACGTTCTTAACGGTAAACGCACATTATCACCGGACTGTGAATAGTAATTATTGTTCGTTATTAGAATTATGGACGCCATTTTAATTTCTCAAAAGAAAAGTGCTACGAAAATGTTATTATTTTCTTTTATTATCACGTTTTAAAATCAATATCGAAAATTGCATGCATGGCAATCTCTCTTACAGTAAACAAATCTGATGAATTTCATATCTATTTCTCAATCTTCACAGACACAATTGTGCTGCTGATTATTTCTATTGGAGTTAGTCTTCTCCCTCACAAAGTCATAAAAGTGTACATTTAAATGATAATTATTATTAATTGTTTTCTAAAGTAAATTCATTGTCTGACATGCTTTTTTTTCATATATTTAGTGAAAATACAGTTATTTCCATTCTTATTCAATGACACTGAAACAAATTGAGGTGCAGAACAAGGATGCAAAATAAAATGATGAACGACACAGAATAAGACGGAAGGAGCAAATCAAAATTATATTATAGGAGAATAATTGCTTAAATAAACACACGACCAAACGACATTGCTTTTAACAAAACAATAACAAATGTTATTTTTTTTAAGAAAAGGCGAGATTGTATCGCAGACTGGAGAGAAAGAAAGAAAGTATAAATGTCTGTTTTAAGGTGTCATCTGCCATCAGACTGCAGTCCTCAACAAGTACTTGTGGGAGGAGTGATTTAGAGAGGTCTGTATAGGTTGCTTGCTGGTGTCCCTCTAGCGATAGCAGCTGAGATCCCAAAGGGTTAAAACTAGTTCTTAAGGGGGCAGCTCAAATCAATGCACCCTGTCAACTGATTGGTCAGTGCTGCCAAATCACTTTGGCACCGGACATTGATCCGCGTACAGTAAATAGTTTTTTAACTGCTACAGTGTAACCTTTTTTAAGTGTGCGTGAAAAGCGCTGGGGAAAACTAACAGACAAACATACCCCGTCATAAAAATAATTGACTATTTAGAAATATTCGCACTGATGTTAGTTATGTTATGAAATATTTTTTACTGGAAAATAATTTTTAAACTAATGTTCCAATCATTATTAATGAAGAAATCACTAGTTGGTTAAATGTTGAGTCATCTATATTTCATCGAGTTTAGTATATTTTAATGCAAAAGATACATATATGCATTGGAAATCCCTTATTGAATGTAACCCATTACCCGCCAGCGTCCCATTGATTGGACGCTCAAATGCATCTATATTTGCATGTAAAATGGTGTCACAAATAGGTTAGAATAACTATGATTGTTTTCTTAAATGTAAACTGCTATAGTCATACGTTTGAAAAAATAATAAGAAAGATGATGATATCAAGTCGAAAGAATAGTCCTCTTAAAACGCCATGCATTTATCCCGTGATTTTGATCAATGATTTCTTAATCACGTTAGACCCACACAAAATCGTCGGGATAGGGGCACGCCCGTGTTTTGAATCTGTTGTTTTCGCAAAAAATAAGTGAAAAATAAAATGCTACTCAACTACGCGTAGACTTGATAGGCGGAGCTTATTATTCGGCCATGTTTTCAGTTCCAATTAAAGCGGCTTAATGTATGTATATATATATATATATATATATATATATATATATATTTCTATATATATGTACATATATATACATATATATGTATACATACATATATATATATATATATATATATATATTGTAAAAGAAAACAATTTAAGTAGTACTTTCTATGAAATGACGTTAGCAAAATATATTTCTATGAAATGATGTTTGTATGATATGACGTTAGCAGAGAATATGTGTTTCCTGAACTTTTTAATTGAAATATTTAAGTAATTATGCTAGTGTTTTTCCCAGTCAATCAAAAATAACCTATTTAAAAAATGCAACGCACCTCGTCATACAAGTTTGTCGGTTATTTAAAAAAAAAGACTGACACCAAAATTGCAACATCTGTGTAGTGAGCGTGTACAGTATTTATCTAATCAAAAATACGTTCGATAATGGCTTGCTATTTAATGTCTGCTGTTACTATGTCGAAACTATGAAACTGTATACACGGGCATTTATTTTAGATGCTTTATGAAGAGGAGTTATATACAACAATCTGAAAATTTCTTTAAATGCATCGTTAGATAGGAACAAACGTGTGCGTATTGTTACATTGCGAAATGTTGAATCCATCATTCAGCTTTTTTCTATGAATTATCATTTTCTATTTAAACAAAATGCATGGCATCGGTGTTCTTAATTTTTTCAGCTCTGCGATCTTATATATGTCTCCTCTCGTTTTATTCTTTTGTCTAGATGTATCCATAAATTCGCTGTTTTGATACATCATTATAATTGTTTCCTATCCCTATAACTTTGTGTAAAAGGTTGCAGGTTTGTGAGACACTCTCAATGCTGAATTTCGTTTTCCTCCTATGTATATTCTAGATTTCTTTAAAGACGAATTCAAACAAGCATCTCATGGCTATGCGATTATAAGCGTTGGTAATTGTTAGCTTATAAGATGAAGTGCTTTCCCGTCCAGTATGGAGCAATTTCCATTAAAATGATCATGAAGTTGATGATTGTGGTTGTAGTAAACGGAATTATTATGATCAACATTATTATGCCTATTATTATGACGATTATGATAGTGATTTGTATCAAATCTGCATTATTAATACGAGTCTTCATCCGCAATATCTTACTATATTTCTGAAGAGGAACACCCGTAATTCAGTTCATCAATTTCAATTATAACAACACCATTTAAAACACTAATAAACTGAACCTACTATCCATATTAAGCATTTTCCATCACTTTACATGGCAGTAAGTATGAAATTATAATTAACAAATATGAATCTTAACACGGAGCAAACTCGATAATTATTAATATTCACTCTTTTACTGATAGACAGTTCCCCATTCTGTTAACTTGTACACACAAAATATCAACACTTTTGCGATTTCATGTTGACATTAACTTTTAAATCGGACTACATTTTTAATGTTAACATTAAGTGATAAAGCGGACTACATTTTTTCTAGGTAAATAATGTTTGCAAACAGTTTCCTTCTTTCCAAGCTATTTTCTGCAAGTTTCGTACGTTGAAACCCCTCCTTGTTATTAACGGAACGTTTCTATTTCTCTTGTTTTCTTGCGCTTAGCTATCATTGTTTTTTTTTTCTTCTACTATGTAAATATGTGGCTCCTAACCTTTTAATTGCAATATTAAAGTAATTATGCTAGTGCTTTTCTCATTCATTCTAAAACAACCTATAAAAAAACATGCAACACACCTCGGCATACAAGTTTGTTGGTTATTTTTAAAACGACTGTCCCGAAAATTGCAATTTCTGTGTAGTGGGCGTGTACAGTATAAATCTAATAAAAATAAATGCATACGTTGAGCATACATTTTAGTGAGCATTATTTAATCGACCTCCTTTTTTTAGTGAACATTATATAATCGACCTCCTTTAATCTTAGGGTCTTTCATCTTTGAATAATTTCACTTTGAAGTAATTACGCATATAATACATATATATATATGTATATATACACACACGCACACACACATTAATGCACACACACACATATATATACATATATATATAATTATATATGTGTGTATACACACACAAACACAATCATATATATATATATATATATATATATATATATATATATATATATATATATATATATATATATATATGAACTAGTCTAGGTGTCCGACGTTACCGGGTCTTTAGACGTGTTCGTTGAGCAAAAAAAAAATGTTAGTAGGCAGGCAGGCTTGAACCCGTACTGTGAAGGTGAAAAAAGTATGACGTTTTTGCCGTTGCGTCCATCGCCAAACCCGAAGTGGCGATGTTTTAAATCAAGATTATTCAATCGAAAAGAGGGGATTGCTTACGAAAATATTCGGCGAAAAAAGCGACCGCTCCATGTAGAAATGTGGCCAGTTTAGTGTGAAGGGAATTATGTGTTTGGCCAATTCTTCGATATTTTTCGTCCGAAGGGCCGCGCTGCAAAATGATACCAATTTCCTGAAAAGTCGTTACCTCTGTCGAAAGTTTTTACGAGACATACATACATACATACATACATTTAAACAGACAGTAGAGATTAATAATAGACGTGTACTAATGTGTGTGTTAGTGTGTGTGTTGTTTACATAAGGCACCTTTATCCGCAATTCGTACACTTTGCTCTCTAATAAAACAGAAATATTCTAGTCTTTATCTATCCAATTTTAATTCTCTAATCATTATATAACCTGGTCCTCCCCCCCTACTTCTACCAGTCATGAAACATAGCAGCTAGGTAATCTATATAGCCGAATGAAACGTAAGCAAAATTAATGGCTTATATATTTTAATCTGTATAAACAAAGTGCTTTCCGATCCATGTTGTGTAGCACATCTAGTTTATTTATAGATAGCGAGGATTGTTTCTCGCCAACACAACAAGCAGAAAACAAAAACATTACATTCTAATTTTTTTTATACTCTTTTTCCTTATCCAAAAACCTGGAAACAAAGTCAGATCTGCGCTTATTCACTCAAGTCACGGAAAGGCGAAAAGGCAGAAATTCGAGACACCATCTCTGGTGGCGTCTTCTTGGACAGAAAACAGAGAAATACAGACGCCAAAAAAATAATGTAAACAGATACAAACCATCGTAGAATAAATATAATAAAAACTGAACAAAATACAAGAAAATACGTTGCGAACTCTTAAACGTTACCTGAACGGATATCATTATTTAAATACAACCATTTAAACAGTGCGTTTAGAGAGGCAAATGCGCTTTTTAAGGTAAATAAATATGCAAGTGTTCACTTAATTTATAGTTTCAGAATTACTAGTGAAGAATACATTTTAAAATTTATGCGTGAAAAAGCCGGACATATATTTACCAGGTGAAACATAAAATACGTATTGTAATAAATCTGTTTGTTAGTCCTCTGACAAAAGGAGGGTGGACCAGTAAATTAACCCTTGTCTGTACGTCTGTTCGTCTGTCCGCAGTTTTCTCAATAACTACGACTTGTATTCGTTTTTTTTTAATTTTGCAAATCATTAAACATGATATGAGTAAAAAGGTGAGTAAACGGGGTTTCCGGTAAAATTTCGGTTGCCTCCCTTAGCGTGCTTTTAGGTATCAAATGGCTAAATTGACATATTTGTGTTTATCCAAAAAAATAATTGATACCTTGGATTTTTATGAAACTTTCTGAAAAGTTGGAACTAGCTGATTTCTTTTTAATAGTGTTAGTCTATACTTCGCGATTACTCTTGGGTGTGCTCCAGGGGATCTTTTACGACTAATAAAACCGCTTCATTTTTTTAAACAATTTTACTATATGTGTCTAAAATATTCTGTGTATGTTTATTTAGCAGTTTGTATGTTGCTGAATTCAAATTTAAATATATAAAAGCCTTGGAGAGACACAAGGCTAAATGTGCGGAGGAAAATGCTGAACTTAGTCATATTTTTATGCATCGTCCACTGTGAAATCACGAGGGACCATGCTTGCTAAACTTGTTTATTTTTCACAATATTTTTTTTTTTATGTACCAGGCGTATGGTATAACAGATTATTTTTCATAGTGAAAAATGACGTATATACACTTTTATTCCAGTATTAATTCTTATATATATATATATATATATATATATATATATATATATATATATATATATATAATTTACTCGAAATATATCTATATTAATTTACTAACCTAATTTTCATATCAAATATAAGAAGATTAGATGAATGTTCATATTTTTTGTTGTAATAGAAACGTTTAAATTGTTCTATCTGGAGATATTTTTAAGACGATTTAAAAAAAAATAATTAATGCAATTTCTTTTATATTTAATGTTATATATATCCAATTATAAATCGATTACAGACGTTGCATTTAAAGACGTAACTTGGTTTATTTTTTAAGCTAAGAGATAAACTTCGAGTTCGATTACTTTTCATAATGAATTAAGATAATCGTTATCTTTAATAGTATATGACTAATCACTAAACCAATACGTTTCAACCGGAAAGGCCAACTATATATACCTCGTATACTAATATGTCATTTCAAATGTCATTCAACTAAAGTGCATGACATTTTTTGAACATGATGTATATGATAATGGAATACGCCCTTTCAATTTACTTTCACCAGATCTGACTTGATTTCCGTATTTCGTACATTAGCTTCCCCCATTAATAAACGATGAAAATAGAAAATTATTGTTATCTAAGCTATAGTTTATACATTTTACTAATATGGTTTCATAGTTATTGATTTTCATGCTGTATTTTTCATTACTCGCAACGTCAAGTGACGTTATGACAAGTCGGGCATATTTTCCAAATAAACCATGTGCACAAACGCAATACTATTTTCTAAACTTAAGCATGACAGAATGATGAAATTATTATTTGAACTAAAGTGTTATATATCAAGCGTTAGATATCATTCATCATATAGTGTTTTCGAATAATAAAACAACATGGATGGACATTTCGAGGTTGTAATCTATCATTATTCTGTTTGTAATCTTGATGTAGTAGGTTAATATCCTTGCATCAGGTCGTCCCATACTTAGCCAGTAGTGTTTCCATTAAAAATACTGTCAGAAATAAGCAATGGTGTAAGAAATATAAGCGGGCAATAAAGTGAGTATGTGTTTAAGGATATTACCAACCTATATTATCACTGAGTTTTGACCCAGTGGCTTCACATTCGGTATATAGAATATGAATACAGGTCTCAAAATTTTTGAACAGTTTTTATATAAAAAAGGGCGGCTAAATAGTCAACAGGCTGAAGCACAATATACTATTTTAAACTTAAGCGTTGCAGGATCATAAAATTATGATTTAAAACTAAAACGTTACACACCTAGACAAAAATGGTACTAAGGGTCATCAGATTTTTAGCAGTTTGTAAACTGTTGCAGGAGTTTAAAATCACTTTTACAAGTAACACGCCAGGCTGGTCTAATTGTTATCATACTTGACTCACAGCCTTTATGCTTCGGTTTCGATCACAGCTCTGGTATTATTTTACTCATAAGGTGTGATCTGTTTAAAAATAAAAACATAATACTCGCACGAACATGTCTCAGTATCTTTACGTTCTTTTTTTTTTTGCTTCATTTTTAAGGATTAACACGTTACATTTAATTTCAGGTAACACCGCGTACATCTTCTAGTATAATATGAAACTAAAGTGTCATATATCTCGCGTATATACCTTGAAAAATTCGATTTCAACTTGAAGTGTGAGTGGCGAATGAAGATGGAATTTACACTCATGTGTTACAAACAGGTGAAAAATATATTTTAAGACAAATGGATAAAATTCCAAACTTAATATTGTTTGAGCAAGTAGGATGTATTAGAACTGTAACAGATCAACACAATACTTTTATTAAAAGTAAAAGCTTTACAGAGTAAACTAAATATTATTAAATCTAGCAATCATGCGTGTCTAGGAAGATGTATTGTTCAACATATATGCAACGAGCAAATGGACATAAAACACAACTTCTTGCTGCGGACATCTATATAAGATGTGTGTAATAACTTTTCATGTTCAATGCTATATAGCACGTTAGAGCTATTTATTTTTACGTACACGTGGAATATATAGCGATATACAAATACACTGTTTATCTGATTGTTTTTTTCAAGGTTACTTTTGGAAATGTTAAGTCGAATCTAAAGTAATATGTGCTTCTTCAATTTATAAAAAATAAATATGATATACTGGTGTAATTGCTATTACAAGCCTCAACTCGGCAGTTATTTCAGTGTATTTACTACCACAAAGAGGGTACTTGTTTGTATGTGTTTTTGTGTGTGAGTTCGTTTCCTATGGACTCGGAAACGGCTAGACTAATTTTTATGATATTTTTTACACAAAGGTACGGTATGTGCCTGGCTATTTACTTAGATATCGATAATCGATAACCGAAAAAATCCGATGAGAACAAACAAGCGATTTTGACCAAAGTTAACATTTGAGAAATTTTAATCCAACACGAAACATGAAAGGCTCGACATATGACATTAAAATTAAGGTTTTGTAATCTGACAGATTAAAGTACAATTGCAAAATTACATCTGACTTATATTTTAAACCTAAATTTAAGCCCTTATCACCGCACAAGCAGTTAAGCTATGAACATATAATCAACAGTATACTCTTTAATATGAGAAAAGCGTGTTCTCATTTACAATACTTTCACACAGGACAAATTTAGACACCAGGGTCGTTTTTAACGTGGAGAAAATGAATATGAATTACATTTTTTCAGTCGTGAAGGATTTCTCATTCATTGACAGAGAACAAGAAATTGAAGTGCAACATCTACAAAAACAGATACTACACATTGATATTGGTCCGCAGAATTATAGTTTCTGTTTAGAAAACATTTGAATATTATACTAGGCATTTACATTTTAAACTTTAATGAAAGCCATTCTATAATCAAAGAAATTTTATGAATAAAACAGTATGTTCTATACATTGCAATGTAAACTACGATATATTGTGGACTTGGTCATCGTGGGTAGGCATGTGAAGCCTTCTCATGGTGCACCGCGATGTGTTCTCAACTGGTGCAGGCAATCAATCGATTTAATAGAAAATGGAAGATTTGTCCGATTTCGCTAACTAGAAAAATATCGTCGGGTCACTCTGATAGTCAGAATTTAAATAGCACTAAACATTTACGGATAAACCATTGACAGGTAGAAAGTGATAACGCCTTGTGGTGTATCGTAGGTTTTATTATAATTTCGAAAACAGAAAAAAAGATGCAGCACTGTTAAGTAAAAAAAGCAACCTTTGTTACATGGCGGAGATTTTACATCTTTGTATACTTCAATGGAATGTGCTTTGAGAAGATGGATTCTCTTGTACCCTTGCGACATAAATACCATTGAAAAACCTGAAAACCAGCAAAATTCTACCTTTAAACTCTAGAAATTCACAGATGCTAGAGAGCTTTATACACTAAGACCGCTTCGCATCTCGAACAGCTAGACTTTCAAATACCTTCCCCAGTCCTTTCCTCCTTATCTGTACTGACACGTAAAAATTCTGTAAAGTGAACCGAGACATCGCAACCCAACTCCCTGGAAATCTAGTCCCAAATAGCAGCCCCTGATATCAAAATAACACTGTGCTTTGTTTGGGGGCAAATAGCATTAACAATCGCCTAAAAATTTGTTTACATTCAACATTAAATCGCTGATGTGGTAGTCAGGTGACAATTCTATGAACGAAAATTGACTTATGGAAGTTAGGGGTAATTTTAGAGAGGGGAAATAACTAAATATTGACAGTGCTTGCTTTTTTCATATGCAGGTTTTACAGTTGTTGGCATATACTGAAGCCCAACTGAGAACACGCCATAAAAATAATGAAATATTAGAGGAAGACTGGCAACGTCTCTTTTGTGAAAAATATGTAGTAGAGAGAAGAAAATTACGTTGCACACTCGTTTTCGACGTTATTTTTCTACATTGCACAGGGAACCATAGATTTTTCTGTGAATGATATCGGATTATGCAAAGTAATTTATTTTATGATGTAGTTAGTTCTCATAAATAACGAATATTTGGCCAAGATTGATATCTTTAGTTAACATTACTATATTTACCAACCGGTTTCCATCCAATATAATGTTAATAACCTTTTTTGTGTGCAGGACAGACTAAGAATATTGGTTTGGTTGAATTTCTTATGGAAATACGGCAATGCATCAAAATACTAGCAAACAAACACGAAAAAACAACACACACTCTAATAAACTAATACTGTTGACGCAATGAATACTTTGCACTTTCGCTTCCATTATTATCAGTGTAAGTTGGGTGTTACAGGGAACGAACGTTTTACTTATAGAACACAGAAAATATGTGTTTGTTATAAAAAATGTGTCGTTTTTCTCTATAGACTCATGTTTGACATTTATGGTTTAAATACAATTCATCTGCATAATGCACATATATAGCGTGATATTGTAGTCCAATTTTGAATATTTGCCCAATAAACTAAACTGTTAACTTTAATTTATTGCGGACTATTTTCCTCATCTTTTTTTACTTAGTTTATTCACGAAGTTCCGACCAACTGTTATCCTGGTATTCACCAGGTGGTAACCGTGACGGGATAGGGACTCTGAATCTCCTGACTGCATCCACTGGAATTACTGCCTTCCGTAGGTGATGTCGTCTCACCACGTTCTGGCCAAGTGGCACTTGATAAAGCCTTGCATCTCTACAGTTCCAGGTGAGAATCCTCTGCAGTTTGCGGTTTCAATCATACCCGAAGCCGGCCAGAGGTTTACTTGGCCAAAACGTGATGAGATAACAATAACTACGGAAGGCAGTAATTGCGATGGATGCAGTCAAGAGATTCAGCGTTCCTATCCCATCGCGGTTACCACCTGCGAAGGACAGAGGAATAGTTGGCCGAAACTGCACGAAGAACTAATGGAAAAAAAAGATGAAGATAATAGCCCACAATAAATAAAATAGATAAATAATACTCATCTCAATAATGAATTCCAATTAAATAAACGAAACTCTATTTGGCAGGTTGTGTCTCAAGTGGAAAATTCTTTCTAGATTATCACCATACACATAGACTTTTACATACTAATAAAAAAATGGTCTAATGGGATAAAATAGACTTTACCAGACTTAACTATTCTTCCTGAACTTATGGCAAACTAATTAAATACATATATTAACTAATAAAAATATTATAAACACACTAATAATTGTTTCATATAAACCTAACATGAATATTTAAAAACAACAATACTATTACTCATGTCGTTCTTTAGAGATGATATAAAGGAAGTATCTTTTTAAAGAAGTAAAATTAAAAATGTTATCATGGGGGATCACTTTCCTGTATAAACTTAACGTAAAATGAGAGCACACTTCTTGGCGACGTAGCGAGGCATGCAATCGTTAACATTTTGTACGGTTTGGTTGCGGGGATAGGGGAAAAATAGGAAATGGGGTAGGGTCATGAGATCAAAACATTTTTTTTTAATACGTAAAAAAACACTTAAAAACGTGTATGTGGGATTTTTATATTTTAGAGAGTTCCTTTGAAAAGGTCTCATCGTTCAATATTAATTTATCAGTTTATTATCATTTCCTGATATTTTAAGGCTCTTAACACTAACCAATATACACACAAAGTTAGAGTTGGGCAATACAATGCATCCCCCTCGTTGTATTTTTTTCGTTTAATCTTTATTTTTCAACAGATTACATCCTTCTTATATAAAGGAATGTGTATTTAATCTAAAGGCAATGATGTTAAGACCTTTATCATCCAATGTGTTGCATTGTTTTCATTGATCGCCATGTTTAATTTATTACACAGGAGCATTAATGTTCTACGAACACGCAAAATTGCATATTTTTTCACTAATCACAACGTTTGTTTTCGCTCAAATGTGCATTCAATTTTTTGCGCGATTATACATTAATTATGTATCATAACTTTCACTTATACATTACTTCTTTAATTCTTTGTTGCAGAGATCCGAGATAGAAGTGGCAGGCTACAATGTAGGGAGTCGGGCATACACGTATATACAACATCTACCTACATCGTGGACTTTTCAACGAAATACCGTCTTTTTCAGTCAAGCTTAAGTTTATTTATTATCTCCGTAAAATTCACATGTTTTTGTATGATGCGTCAATTAAACATTAGCTGTGACAGGAAATCGTAGTTTCTATTTGCCATTTTATATCGAAAGACGAAAGAAAATAGTCCATGCTTATCCGCATTAAAGATACTTAATTTCTTACTTTAAACCGTATTTAGAAATCGAGTGTGACGCATTAATAAATAATCGAAAACGAACAGACCAACATTGGAATTCTCATGAGAATAGATACGTAGCAATTGTTAAAAGTATTAAGGACTATCTATAACATTTATGTGTTCATGTACATAATATCGTATGAATCCAGATACTATATTGTATGCATTGAATTCCTCAGTATTTACTTAGTCAGGTTAATATATAGAACTACATTTGCACTTATATCCTATATGCAAGTGATTCTTTTGTGAAAGGAAATGGTTTTAAACTCGTATCACTCAAGCATCAATCCGCGTTTTTCACCACTTGGCCACCATCATCTCTCAATTTATGTAGTTATCGAAGCTATTAAAATGTTACAAATCCGCAAATATGTTCTTTATAAATTAATCGCGAAAGATAAATAAACATAAACTTCCTCGACATGTCCGTATGTAAAAAAGATGTGTCTATTAGATTTGCTCTATAATTCTTTGAAATTATAATGTAAACGCAAGGAATGGTCCGACGTACAGACCATGTCAATGAAATGGTGTAGTCGCATGAGCTTACATCGTTGCAAACACTTAACAGTATAAAAAAGAAATAAAGAACATATTGATGCAGTATACTATATTAAAGCAGGTAGAAAATGTTCATGACAGAAAAGAAAAGAGAATTTGAGAAAACAAATAAATATAACCACCCAACAAAGATGGCTGATGCGTTTATTTTTGGACTAATAATGACAAGGAAGTTTTTGCGTGTTCTGGTGTATTTTACAGAGAAAAAAAGAAAAAGAATGCACATGTAAAAAAAAAATCAAGCTAAAAAAAGCAGAGTCAACACAAATTCAGTAACTCTATTATCCCCCCAAGAAGGTAAAGTGAATCTGAAAATGTTACATTTGTCGAGACAATATGGCTCCTAATTTTAAATAGAAACGTATTTTGTGTTTTAATCATTGAAGAAAAATAGTAGTTCCTTCACTTTGAAAAAATATAGTTTACGCTAAATATAATTTCACCAGCAATTTTGGGAAATCATTGCGTTATATATTTTTAGTACTCTTTCGCATTTTTCGAACAGACTTGAGGAAAATGAAATTACCTAGTAAAATGAAGAAGCCAAAAAAGATCTTGATTATATCAATATAATGCGTGAACTAACGGATTTATGTTGTATGTGTAATAGGGGAATCATATCAAAGTCCAATACTAAAAAGATTATACCAAATAAATTACACACTCCTTAATTATAAATAAATTTATTTTTTCCGTTTACCCGAATTCTCCTTATATAAATATGCCAGGTAATTTAATTTAATGCGATATGAAATTATCTTGCAAATACACTGAGGGGAAAGGATACAAAAAACACCATTCATTGGATGTACATTTACATAAATCAACACACATAAATACACATAC